>NW_017275060.1:0-2383 GCF_001594065.2 Cyphomyrmex costatus | reverse complement strand
TACTTATTTTTTCACGAAGTTTTATGATGTAATAATATTCCTACTCACTGATAAGGACCAATAATCAAAGTTGAAACATTTAAAATATTTATGTTACTGTTATTGTATTATATTTAAAATTTGAAATGATATTCAGTGAAAAACAACCTGATTTTAGCTTTTTGTAGTACGATTTTTTAATATAAATTATATTTTAAAAAATTATATATCTTCATTGTCAAAAACAGAAATGATGTTTATAGTCATAAGTTTATAAGAAATTGATTTTACCATTTTTTGACCGTCTTGAAACTTTTTCTAAAAAGTTTGTAAAACTTATAAATTTGGATATTTGACTGAAAAATAAAATGGAAAATCCCTTATGTAACACATGTGTAGACATTGTCATTTGATTCCCGTTTTTTACTAAATATTTTCATTTTAGGCAAAAGTAATGAAATAGAGGTGGCACCAGCACTGCAGGCAGCACCGCAGGCAGCACCGCACGCAGCGCCGCACGCAGCGCCGCACGCAGCGCCGCACGCAGCGCCGCACGCAGCGCCGCACGCAGCGCCGCACGCAGCGCCGCACGCAGCACCAGAGGTGGTACTACTGGCGGCACCGCAGGCAGCACCGCACGCAGCACCAGAGGTGGTACCGCACGCAGCACCGCACGCAGCACCAGAGGTGGTACCGCACGCAGCACCGCCCGCAGCACCAGAGGTGGTACTACTGGCAGCACCGGCACCACCGGCGCAAACTTTCCAAAATGTCACAAAGGTGAGCAATGTTGTTTCTAAGAAGAAGATTGGTTGAATATGGCATAACATTTGTAATTGATTGCAGCATCCAATTTTTAGTCGTATTAGTATAGATAAATCCTATATTGACATTGTGGATAGGCTAACGCAACCAAAAATTGACTGTTGCAGCAAATTAAAAATGCTATATAATAAATGGGCAAAGAACCAATAATGTGTAGATAAAAACGTTTAACATACAAACATGAAGAAAGAAATACATATACAGACGTTTCGACACCGATCGGGTCATTCTCAATACTAATACAACAGAACTTTAGAAAGTATGTAAATCATTCGATTTTATTAATTTGATGTAATTCGTTGTTAGTGTTCTTGAGTTTCATTGTTGTTGGTTATTATATTTGTCGCAAGTATATGATACAAATTTTAAGTCAAACATAATTTGAATCTTGTAATTTAAATGTTGTAATTTAAATCTTGTAATTTAAATGTTGAGTATTAATCATTACATAATTTGATATCATGGAAGTAATATGTTTTCAATTTTTCTACAAATTTTCCTAACAATAATTATGTTTGACTAAGAATTTCTATCATATACATGCGATAAATATAATAACCAACAATGAGATTCAAGAACACTATAATAAACAACAAATTACATCAAATTAATAAAATCGAATAATTTACATACCTTCTAAAGTTCTGTTATATTAGTAAAGAATTACCCGATTGGTGTCGAAACATCTGTACATATATTTCTTTTAATTCTTTATGTTTGTATAACGTTTTTATCTACACATTATTGGCTCTTTGCCCTTATTATATTTATTTTATTCTTATAGAGCTTTATTACTATTTATTAAAAATGGTATGTCATATTTTATCATCTAATTTGCTACAACTGCCAATCCTTTCCTTCAGTGTACACACACAATACCGGATAAAATAAATCATACATCTTTCAACAAATTGATTTTGTTAGTATAATTATGACCTAACTTTTGAATGCACGGATGCAGCTCGTCGGATTAGTCGTCGCAGGATTCAAAAGAGGTTCGATCGGTGGGAGAGTGCAAGTAAAATCTCAGATGTACGACTATTACAATGAAGCGTTGATTTATTATGTGAGGAATGAAAAGTGTTTCTATATACAATGTTGTGTCTGAAATGAGGTGTGTATAGACTGTGTGTATGACGGTACCTGCGAATTATGTTTTCTTTCTTTGTCGGGCGCTATGCGCCCTCATCGCTGCACCGCGTGGCGATGCAGCGGCGTCCGGCTGGTTATTAATGCCAGGGACGATGGGGGATGCATCGTCACAATTATTTTTTTAATAAGCCAAGAAATTAGATACAAGCATTTATATTTAAGGTTAGAAATCAAAGGGTTAATTAAAAGGCATATGTGGAGTGTCCGTTATTATGATTTCTTTCTCAACCTACACATCCCTGAAAAATAAATAACCTATAGGTATAAAATCAGATTTTTCTCTATCCCCAGGTCTTCCTCAATGTTATTGAAATGTCCGATTTTATACCTAAGTTATTTATTTTGTACACTTTAAAATTATCTCAACTGAATTTATATGTTAATCTTAAAACTTAAAGAACAAGTAACAATGTTTAATTAATTTCAG
>NW_017275059.1:28687-32312 GCF_001594065.2 Cyphomyrmex costatus | reverse complement strand
CCTGCAATGTTGCAAACTTGCGTCAGCAATAGTAGCGCAGCTTGTCCAAAACGAACGAGTTTTACTGTATGAATCAAATTGTGATTAAGAAAAAAAATAGTCTATAAAATAAACTATTCGGAGGGTAAAGATAAACACAAAACTAAATATTATAAATCGTTAAATATTTACTTTAATGTCTTGCCACGTATTTGTATTATGTACCTCATATAACAGAAATGTCGAAATTATATCACAGGGACAATGTAAAGATGACGTAATAACATCTAGAATGTATATATGATATATTTCAGGATATTTCTGCTATGTAGGACGCGGATTGGATTTTATTTTTTAGAATTAAAATATTTTAATTTATAATATAATAAACTGTGTGAAGCAGAGATTTTAATAGGTTATGTGCTTTGTTGTACCTCTCGGTGCAACAAGATATTATTTTGGGATTCGATCCGCTCAAAGGGTTGGAACCCACGAGGAAAGACGAGGATAGTAAAAGGTCGTTGAACAAACACTCACTTCACCACACTTCTATTTAAAATAACCCTTTTTATTTAACAATTTGATAGTTGATTACAAATAAATGTTGTACCCCTTTATTTATATAATTATTTATTACTAAAGATTACAATGCTTTTTAGTAACTGTAACTTTCATTTAATTAATACAGTTGTTTAGTTAAATGAATATATTTTAAAGTTATCGCTCGTGACTTATGAGTAAATCGGTCGGCGACGTGATCGCGGATGTTACTTGACTCGGTTCTCGCGACGCGCGTAACGTATCGTTACCTTTAGATTTCAAGACAAGACTCCGCGCTCGGCAATTAGGCGGTCGCTTATATTGAGTTTGATGATGTCGCTTTTGGTCTTCGATCGGACCATATATGGTAATATTCGTCGCGCTAGAGGCGCGATCGCGTGATTAAAGAATGTGCAATCTTGCACTTCCGCTGTCGGTTGCCGAGTGCATTTAGGTATTTCGCGCGCTATGATCTTAGATCGACGCTTTGTCGCGCGCGGTTTAAAGAATGTGCAGACTTGCATTTTCGGTGCCGGTTGCTATGCCGGTTGAAATGAAATAATTAATAAAATAAGTGATAGCCATTCGGGCTATAACACCCTTCCCCCGTTGGAAAAGAAAAACGGAGGAACGGAGTTTTTCGTTAAACATATTATTATTAGAAACGTGTGCTTTTACTTCGTTTTGTAACGACCTAACTTTTGAATGCGCGGATGCAGCTCGTCGGATTAGTCGTCGCAGGATTCAAAAGAGGTTCGATCGGTGGGAGAGTGCAAGTAAAATCTCAGATGTACGAGTATTAAAATAAAGCGTTGATTTATTATGTGAGGAATGAAAAGTGTTTCTACATACAGTGTTGTTTTGTTGTGTCTGAAATGTGGTGTATATAGACTGTGTGTATGACGGTGTGTAACAGAGATTGCGGCGGATTTCTTATAAGCTAGGTGTGTGTATTTACAATGATGCACACGGTGCGGTAGCTGTTTGGGAAACCGGCGTGTGCGTGTGCGTGTGTGTGCGTGTATGACGGCGTTCGGCGCCGGTGTGTTTGTGTTGCCTATGCCGGAGATATACTTCTTCGTGACGCGAGCTAAGCCGGGCCGTTTAAAGGCCGGCTCGTATTTACTTTGTTTTTTCGATATCGTCTACCGAGACGGTTCGTGTTTCGCGATCAGCTGATGTTCGTTGAAATCGATACGCGAAATCTGTGTGCGCCGGTATCGCGGATGTTATATGCCCGCTGATGGTCGCAGCTTAAATTGTTGCGCGCGTACGATGACCCACGACCGAGAACACTCGGTAGAGGCGGAGAACACTCCACCCCGGGCTACTGTGGGTCAACCGCAGCAGCAGAATATGCAGTTATTAGTGACTCGAGTTGACGACCGAGAACTCTCGGTGGAGGCAGAGTACCCTCTACCCCGGGCGTCAACTCGGAGTCCGTAACTTGTACCGGGTCGGCTGTCGGGAACTCCCGACAGAGATAGAGTACGCTCTATCCCTGTTTTGCGCCTAGCGGTATTGGAAGGAAGGCTTATACCGTACTTTGTCGAGAACACTCGACCGGGCTAGAGTACGCTCTGGCTCGTTGTCTGCGGATAAGCTTTCTGGGATTTCGGAGATGATTTGTGTGCCGGAGCAGGAGACGGAATGTCTCTATTTTCCGTGAGCGCGGCGTTTTATGTAACAACAATAGTAGCGTTCGCATTATTCCGGCTCGCCTCGCGCTTTCCTGTCGCTTCGACGTTTCGCAGTGTCTGAAAGCGTCGCGTGGTGGGGAACTCCGCGCGTTGAGCGAGTTCGGCGGAGGTCGGCGGTCCTCGGTTGCTGTCGCGTACCTGTGAATTATGCTTTATATTTTGTCGGGCGCTATGCGCCCTCATCGTTGCACCGAGTGGCGATGCAACGGCGTCCGGCCGGTTGTATGGGCCGTGGACGATGCGTGGGGGTGCATCGTCACAGTTTTAAAATTGACTTTGGAAGTTCGAAAGCAAAGCTTATGTCCTCGTCTGCACGTTCCTTTTTGTCGTATTTACTCCGTATCTTTTTTCGTAGGATATAGATTATCGCTATTATAATGATTATTAATACTAGGAATACAGCAATTCCCCCAGTTGCCATTGGAGAAATAAAGTGTTCCAATCGGAACTGGAGATTTTCATTTTCATCAATATTGTCGTTTATTTGATCTAATTTTAATTTGAAATCTTTTAGTTCTGATGAGTTGACATTGACTTCTTTTGTTTTTATTTATTCGTTTCTGTCAGTCTTCGTTTGTTGTTCGTTTTTTAAGAAAAATATATTGTATTCTGGCATGAATGATTCTATTACTGTCTCGTGTAATGTTTTTTGTGACTGTAGCGTTGTGTCTGACGTTATTAATTTACAATCTACTTGTAAGGAAATTTTTCCTGTGTTTTCGATTGTTTCCTTTATTTGTCCGTGGTCTTTACATTTTATAAGAATTTGTTCTTTTTTCGTTGTCGCAAATAACCACGAATGGGGGTTATTTAGTGGTATCCATACAGTGTTGTTTGATGTCTTATTTTCTATTTCGCAATTGTTATCATATTCTTTATTTCCTAAATATATTTCTATCTCGCAGGTCGGATTTAAGTTAGCGCGGCGTATTTCAAAGTTTTCGCTACATATATAGTTGTTATAAATTGTTTTACAATTTTTTAGATTATTATTATTAATTATTAAATATGATCGTCCTTCCGTGTATACGGCAATTAACGGGTTTTTTATTTTTAAATATACAAATACATTTTTATTATGATTTACCGGTAATGGTATTACGTTTATTAACTCGTATTTTGGAATTGTTATTAAAGGAAATTGCAAAATTGTAAATATGTATTTCGCGTCGCAATATGCGTTAATTGTAATTATTTTTTCTATTTTTTGCCATTCATTGTTATTAATTTTGAAAGGGAAATGAAGGTCGTCAGGTAATTGTGTATTTGCTTTTCTATTATATTATTTAAAGGTATCAATCTAGGATGTAATACTCCTGTTTTTATAAAAGCTGGATATTCTAGGATATCTTCCGCATCTCGCATTAAGTCGTTTAATATTGCGTTACTTATAATAAAATGTTCGT
>NW_017275059.1:17327-24728 GCF_001594065.2 Cyphomyrmex costatus | reverse complement strand
ATAAAAATTCTTGAAACAAATTTAATTGAGCATTTCCCTCAAGATCCACAATTGAATGCTCAAAAAGTACTTCCATTAGCAGTAATACGAGCAAGAGAGTTTGAAGCGACTCGTAAACGTACGGTGCGTTATCAATTAAAGAAATCTTGTAATAATTATGCTATACAAAACGTGACTGAAGAAGTGCAGTTATCGCAAAGTGCTTCAAAGGAAACCAATAATATTCAGACTGAATATAATAAATCTGATATTAATCAAATTATACAGTCAACAGAAAGCGCTTCAAAAGAAATTATAATAAAAGAACTAGTCACACATACTCAAAATAATAATACTCAGACTAAACCAAATAATGATAAATGTAATAATAATGATGAAAATTCTGGAAATCTATGTCAAGAATATTCAAGAAATAATTGTAATAGGAAGCGTTGCTTAGACGATAAGAATTCAGAAAATAAACGTGCTAAACGACGTTGTCAGTACAAAGATAATAAAGAATATATTTGTGCTAAAAATCGTGATAAATATCAACAGAATTTACCAAATAGTCGAGCTAAAAAAGTACAGCGATACAATAGAAATCCGGAAGATTATCGAGTCAAACAAATGCAGCGATACAGAAAAGATTTAATAAATAATCGAGACAAACAAATGCAGCGATACAATAGAAATCCGGAAGGTTATCGAGACAAACAAGTGCAGCGATACAATAGAAATCCGGAAGGTTATCGAGACAAACAAGTGCAGCAATACAAAAAAATTTACCAATTAATCGCGCCAAACAAACAGATCGTTATAAAGCGAATTTAGAACCAAATCGTGCTAAAAAAAGAATGCGTTACTCGAGAAATGAAGATGACTTAGAAAATAATCGTGCTAAAAAAAGAATGCGTTACTCGAGTCAGCACGAACGAGATCGACGAAAACTTTATTGTGATCGTAAATGGTTGTATAATAAGCGATATTATGAAAAAAATAAATCAAAACCTAATCTTTTAAAAGAAAATCGTAATACTGCCAAAAATATTATTAAAAAATATGAAAAAATTCGTTTAAAAAATTATATAAAATTTAACAATCCTGCGGCAATTGAAAATATTTTTAACAAATTGGATATTAAAAATCACGTTGAAAAACGATTGGAATCGATCGATTTGATTCTTGACGTACCATAGTGGGTCGAAACATAGTAAAACCCGGACATAGGGTAAAATTATTTTTTCGCTTAAAAGGCTTCAAAGCTGGTTCTAATTATTGTTTAAAGCTTGTTTCAATTTAATTTCAAGTATAAAACGAACCATGAATGTTTACAGTTTATATGGACATTAATAATGTGTAGACTTAGAAATTGTGGAGAATTAACGTATATTGTTATCATCGATAACAATCAGAGCAATGTTATATATAAATGCTTATATTGTTTACAATATTTCTCTTTTGCATTTGTTTGTAATAAAATCTATTAAAAACTATTATTAATATTCAAAAATTTGTCCCATTAAAATAAAAAAACTTAATGCTTCGTAAACGCTTTTTTGAAGTACAAAATCCATTCAAAAGTGAGGTATACAAAAAAAGTTCCAAAGAGTTCCAAGAAACTTTTTTTGGTAATTATTTAGATTAGGGGACACCTCACCGATGACCTTGACCTTGACATATGTTGTCAAGGTCATGATTCTGAGTAACTTTGCCTTAACAACTAAGCGGCGGACTCTTATCATTTTTGAGATATTAAGCGTTGAAGTTATTTTTAACAGTAGTGAAACCGGTAAATCTTTAAATCAGGGGACTCCACAATTACCTTGACCTTGACATATGTTCTCAAGGATACGACCCTGAGTAACCTCTAACAGGTTTTAGCCGTCCTTCGTTAAAAAGTTATTAATAATCATAGTTTTAAAATTAACATATGATATATGTATAATACATGTATGATATTAAGTACTATTCTACACCTTTTCCTGTTTAGAAACGTTAAACTTTCCACGCGAAGTAACTTTAACCCCCTCCCCCCCCCTCTTCACAGGGGCACTCGATTTCTACGATTGTACTGTTGCTATGTGTTCCATTCGTTATATAACGATTATGAGTAAATTACTTGATATTTTACACACACACACACACACACACACACACACACACACGGGCGGGTGCAAGGGGGCGGCCTTCGGCCACCCCCCCGCACCCCACCGTCGACAGAGGTCTGCCCCGACAGTACTATCATAGCAATAGTACAATCGTAGAAGTCGAGTGTCCCTGTGAAGAGGGGAGGGGTTAAAGTTACTTCGCGTGGAAAGTTTAACGTTTCTACACAGGAGGAGATGTAAAATAGTACATGTTATAATACATATATGGCAGAAATGATACGTTAATTTCGAAACTTTTTTCGATCATAACTTTTTAACGAACAGCGTCCGCCACCTAAAACATGCGGGAGGTCACTCAAGGTCATGACCTTGACAACATATGTCAAGGTTAAGATCATCGGAGCTGGGTCCCCTAAAATGAACATTTGTCTTGTATTATACAAAATTATACTTTTAAGTCTAAATATCTCAGAAACTATAAGAGACCGCCGCCTAGTTGTTAAGGCAAAGTTACTCAGAATCATGACCTTGACAACATATGTCAAGGTCAAGGTCATCGGTGAGATGTCCCATAATCTAAATAATTACCCTTTTTTTTTTAAATGCAGGGAAACTTGTCAGGAAACTATCTGTTCATTGATATTTTGCTCTTTCTTGCACCTTTTCGAGAAAAATACATTTATACGTGCGCAAATTTTATAATATGATTCGCGTAATTCGAAATATGATGAACATAGGACTCCAATCGTTGTAAAACCACATTTTTTTCGCTTAAAAAGAAAAGAGACTGTAAGTTTTTAGGGTTATTAATCTTGAAATATAAATCTTTCAACAATTTTGAGTTAAAAATGGCGGCAAGCCGATATTATGATCAGTGTTAGAACCAATTCAAATAGTTACAAATATGGTACATGTGCTTGTATTTATATAATATAATATTATATGTATATATATAATTCACACAGAATTATTAAAAAGCTACTAATAAGATCCAGCTTGGCCGTCAATCGGCTATTCCCTATTATTAATATTGTTAATTATTTGTATTTTTCGCAATTAATTAAATTTTTCGCAGTTCTCAATATACTTATTAGCATAAAAAATTAATAAATTGCTTGGTAATTTAATATGTGATATTACTATTCGAAGTTCTGTTTATAAGATTGTATTTCAGGATCAAAAAAGGTGCGATTTGCAGAATTGAATACGTATATAAATTCACTTTAAATATTTATGCATTAAAATTCGCTTTGACTGAAAATAGGTTTATTCCTTTTAACTGATTAATTATTTGTAATTTTTATTTTCAAAACTAATGAAAAATAATACCATTTTTAATCGGCAAATAAGTAGGAACCATTTCATGAATACAACTTTTTTTATAATTCGTCCAAAGATTTTTTCAATTTGTTCATCCGTTTTCATAAATTCGGCTTTCCCCCTTTCGAACTCGAAATTATTGGAGAATTTATATTTCAAGATTAATAACCCTAAAAACTTCCAGTCTTTTCTTTTAAGCGAGAAAAATGAAGTTGCACAACGATTGGAGTCCTATGTCCGGGTTTTGCTATGTTTCGACCCACTGTGGCGTGCCTACGATGCGTTCTCTGAAGAGGACTATTTACATAAAACTGTAAACCATTCAATTTCTTTTGTGGATTCAGTTACCGACGTTCATACTCAGAATATCGAGCGAGTGTGGCGCGACATACGCAATGGAATACCTCATTTTGGAACACGTGAAAATCATTAGGTATTCACATTACTTAGCTGAATTCCTTTTTAAACGGAAATATGATTATGCAGATCGCATAGATAAATTTTTTGAAATTATGTCTTATTTCTATCCACTTAATGAAATTATTACTGAATAAATTTATTATAAATGTTAAATAAATATTTTTTTGAATACAATATTTAATTTTTAACTTTATTTAATAATAAACTTTTAACGAATAAGGAATAACGGCTAAAATCTATTAAAGGACCTTGTATTCGATTTGATATATAACACTTATGAGTTCTATTATTTTATGTTTCACACGCACGCACGCACGCACGCACGCACGCACACGGGGAGGTGCAAGGAGCCGTAGCTCCCCTCCCGCACCCACCGGCGGTAAAGGTGTCCCCCAACAGTAAAAGAAGTAACATGCGTAGATACAATAGGTTTCGCTCTTCTGCGAGGGGGGGCTCCACTACTGTTAAAAATAACCTAACCCAACCCATTTAGTGGTGTGAGGTAGTTCTTACTTTGCGTAGAAAGTCGAAATCCACGTATAATAGTATGTGTACTAACGCGAAGCGAGAGCTACTTCACAATCGCTAAATAGGTTGGGTTAGGTTATTTTTTACAGTCGTGAAGCCTCCCGCAGGGGGGCGGAACCTACTGCATTCACGTGAAGTGACTCTCACCCCATTTCTTTCTCTGTGAAGGAGCTTGCAACTTCTATGCTTTATGCACCCTATACACCCCTTTGCAGAAATGATACATTATTTTTAAAACTTTAATTTTTCAACTTTTTAACGAAGGGCGAGCGACGGCTAAAACTTGTTGGAGGTTACTCAGGGTCATGACCATGACAAGATATGTCAAGGTCAGGGTCATTGGAAATGTCTCCCCTAAAGTGAATAATTACGTAAAATTATTTTAATATCTCATCATAGTCACTATCATTGTTATTTGTGAAAGTATGCCTTGAAAATTGTTTCAATAATTCTTGTGGTGGCTCCCATGTACAACATTCTGTATTGTTTAAAATTTCTTTGGCATGTAAAAGAGCACTACATGATTGTATATGCAATTTATTTCTGAGTTTAATTTTTATTAGATTAAGATTAGAAAAAACACGTTCTGTTATTGCACTACTATAGGGTAGAGATAATATTGCTGTAGCGAATTCAAATAACTTTGGGAAAACCATTTCATTTCCTATTTTTATTGTACTTACTTCTACCCAAAATTGTTCAGGTTCTCCAAAATGTGACAATTTTTTTTTATATTCTGGTAATAATCTCCACTCTAAATTAAGGGCTTCCAAATTATTTAATGTAACGCAATTAGGAAATTTATTAACGAGAGGAACAATTGATGTATGATTTCCGCTTAAAGCATTTATTGGATCAAGCATTTCTACTGATCTTAGTGTTGCACTTTTAAAATCAAATCTTTCTTTAATTTCTTGCGATACAGTCACAAGAAAATCTAAAGCTCTAATTTTAAAAGAATTAAGTTCTACCGAGTTTAGAGTTATGTACAGTGCTTCAGTTTTTTTTTGCTCCGAAGTACATTTTATCTATCTCTAAATAATTTCTAGCATTGGCAGGATCTATCAAAGCTATGGGAGTATTATTGACGTAATCGTTATTAAAATAACATTTTAAAATTATTATATAATATTTTTCAATTGAAGTTAATAATCGAGTTATTAGAGGTTTCCTACTCTTTGGAATAAACGATTAATTTTATTAATTATATATAAAATAAAGGAAAGAAAACTATAATAAATTTTATAAATAGGATTTTTTAAAGCATTGAGAATTGTCTTTGCTGATTGCAAATTATCTTTAAGAGCTGCGGGTGTGAAAAATAATTCTAGTGCATTCCACTGTTTTAAAATCCGATTGATAACAGCTTAAATTGATAGCCATCTAGTTTGGCTAATTTTTTAAATTTTGTGTGGCTTCAATTATAAAAAAGTTTGAAATTCCGCAAATTCATTTATACGCTGTGAACTATTCTTAAAATAGGTGTAAATGTTCCTTGCTAAATCTTTCATAGCTTATGGTAGCTTTAGGCAGGCAATTGATGCACATAAATGCATAGAATGGCAGATGCATCCTAAAACAAATAAATTAAGGATTTTCCTTCTAAAACGGACTTGTACTCCATTATAATTGCCCATCATGACAGCACAATTATCTGCGGCAAATCCTATAATATAAAATTCATTTATTAAGAACTGTGTGTGTGTTTAAAAATAAATACTTATATTTATATTATACTTAATTATATATTATTTATTTATATACATATACCAATCATATTTTCAAAAGGTAGGTATTCCATTTTCTTCAAAGAAAAACTCTATGGAATTGTAAAGATCTTCTGTTGTACAAGATTTTACTTCCAATAAAGTTAAAAACCTATCCTTGATAATTAGTCCTCTTGTATCAAAATATCGAACAACAACTAAACTTTTTATAATAGAAGTATGAGTTGTCTCATCAATTATTAATGAAAATTTTGTTGTTTTCAAAATGTTGCATATTTCTTTTATGCTATAAAGTGCCACATTTTCCTTCAAGATTCGTGTGCCTTTTGTTCTGCTACATTTAATTTCTTTAACAATTTTGGAATCAGGGCAAATACTTTGAATCAACTTTGGCAAATGTTCTAGTATCCTAAATGGCAAATTATGTTCACTAATAAACATAAGCAGTTTTAGTTCACTTACTTCTGCTGCTATGTTTTTTGAATATAATGTTTTTAAATCTGTCATTGTGGTACTTTAGATTGATAAATTTCTTTTTTCTTATGTATGCTATTTTATGCATGTCTGTCTAAGGGTGCCGTCACATACAGCCCGCAATCCGTAATCCGCACCGGATGTCCATAAAAGTTACTAGGGATCGCGTCCGTAGTAGGGATTGCGGATTGCGGCAGATAATTTTCTCACATAATCCGCAACTTATGTGAAAATGAGCATGAACGTATCCTCACTTTACTTTACAGCGTTTATGGTAAATCGCGTAATAATCGGTAATTATTTAGAATAGAAGAGGCATCACCGATGACCTTGACCTTGACATATGTTATCAAGGTCATGATTCTGAGTAACTTTGCCTTAACAACTAGCCGTCGCTCGCCCTTCGTTAAAAAGTTATTAACAATTATAGTTTTAAAATAGTAAATGTCTCAATCAGGGGACCTCCCTCCAATGACTTTGACTTTGACATATGTTGTCAAGGTCATGACCCTGAGTAACCCTCAACAGGTTTTAGCTGTCGCTCGTACTTCGTTAAAAAGTTATTAACAATCATAGTTTTAATGTATGCTATCATGTATGATATGAAGTACTATTCTACACCTTTTCCTGTTCAGAAGCGTAGAACTTTTCACGCGAAGTAACTTTCACCCCCTCCCCCCCATGACTTCTACGCTTGTACTGTTGCTATGATAGTACTGTCGGGGGAGATCTCTGTCGACGGTGTGGGTGTGGGGGGGTGGCCGAAGGCCACCACCTTGCACCCGCCCGTGTGTGTGTGTGTGTGTGTGTAAAATATCAAGTAATAGACTCATAATCGTTAT
>NW_017275059.1:11105-17288 GCF_001594065.2 Cyphomyrmex costatus | reverse complement strand
AAAGTTACTTCGCGTGGAAGGTCAAAACCTATGTAGAATAGTATTTAATACTGTATATATAGCAGAAATAGGACGTTATTTTTGAAACTTTTTTTGTTAATATCTTTTTAACGAAGGGCGAGCGACGGCTAGTTGTTAAGGCAAAGTTACTCAGGATCATGACCTTGATAACATATGTCAAGGTCAAGGTCATCGGTGCTGCCTCCCCTATTCTAAATAATCTAATAATCTGATCACCGCAGTAGAGTTTCGAAGAACCCGTTTTGATTACTTTATATTAGTTTTTGATACTCAATTTAGACGTGATCTGACCGTATCGACCTCCTATTTACTGTTTGAAGGCGGGAGCCATTAATTAAAGAAGAAGAAAAGTGATTACCGCAGTAAATAACGGAACACAGCCATAGATTATTCATGATGTTTTCTACATATTGTAAAGTAAATATTATTTTATTGACTGCTATTAGGTGCATGCAAGCTGTTATAAATATAAATTATTAATAAATATGTCTTTTTTTACAGAAAATAAAATATGGTTATTGCGAATGGATAATGTCGGACAACATGAACGATTTAGTGAAACATAAATGTTTTGCAACGTATGATGATGAAGTGGATGTTATTGTTGTCGATGATAACAACGTTGTCACAATGAGTATGTTATACAATGTTTTCAAAATGTATAATATATTAGAACATAGTTTGATATAGTCATTTAACCTTTCAGCAACATTTCAATAATATCACATATTACACATATATAATGTCATATTTCTTATATATTTTTATAAGATATGATTGAAAGTAATTGTATGTACATGTCAAAAATACTATTACAATTATTGAAATATGATTATTTTACAGATACTGTAGAGACAACGGAGAAGCAGCAAACAGAACTTCAAAAATCGTCAAAACGGCAGCAGCAGAGCAGCAGCTGCAGCAGTGCTTCAAAAATTGTCGACACTACAAACAATGGTTCGGCAGATGCAATTGACGAATTGCTTATTGAGGCTGTCGAGCAGAAAAGACCTTTGTGGGACCATTCACAAGGGTATAAAAATCGATCAAAAATAAAAACCGATGCCTTGTGGACAGAGGTTTCCAACATAATGGGTGGTATGTGTACTAAGTAATGATGCAAATGAATCGTAATTTTTTTATGTAAGGTTATTGTTATATTGTCTTTGTCAAGATTTTGTATGGTATATAGTAAAAAAGTTGTGCAACAATAATATAATAATATCATTACAATTGTTAAGAGTTACAGAATAGGCTCTTTAGATTATAATAAAATTATTTTTAATTATGTTAAAATTGCAGGTGTCAAGAGTCCCGTAGAGTGTCAAAAAAGATGGGGGATATTTGAGAGATAATTACAAAAAATCTAAAAAATTGATGAAGAGCTATGTTCGGAGCGGATCAAGTGCAGAAGATGGCCGCCCTGTTAAAAGCAGTTTCCGCTTTTATAACAGAATGTAGTTTTTAGAAACGGTTATCCAGAATAGACCGTAAGTATTTTTATTTTATGGAAATTATTAAATGAAGCTGAAGTTTTTGCAAAAAAATTATTTTAAAATTGTAAAAATATAGTCGTATAAATTTTAAACAATTTTAGTTGCTAGTAAGCTTTGCAAATGTCTCACCTAAACAAATTGTACTTTCTTAAGTGTACTTTACTTTTTAATAATTTTTATAATTTTATCCGTTAACAAAGCTGGGTAATGCCTAATTAAAAAATTAGAAATTAGGTTAAAGTTAAAAAATTAAGTTTAAAAAGTTAAACAATTATAACTTTATTTATAGCGTTTTTCACTTACAAAGCTAGTGCGCATTTAATGCACATTAAAGCCGTTACAATACTCTAACCTGAATTAAAATGAGATATTTCAACTGATAAAATGCCTACTGTATATTTCATCAAATAAAATGTATTAAAGATTTCGCGATTTAACTCATTTCTATATTTTTATTAAACTTATATCTCTACAACGATTTGTGTACAACATTAAAGTGCACTGAGTGCGCACTAGTTCTGCCATTGAAAAACGCTATAGTTACATTTTATACTCTTAACTTTTAACTTAATAGTAGATAGTCTAGGTGTGCTTGAAATCCACAGACACGAGTTAGTACAGTCCTCGGGGGGATAGCCAATCGCGTGGCTGCTCTATGCTTGTGTGCGTGACTTCTTTGATTGTGTGTGTATGATTTAGAAAGCGAAACGCGGTTTTTTCAAGGTCACGCGCTTGTGGTGGGGGCGCCGGTCGGTTGCCACGGGGAACGCGACGCTGTCGTCGACGGGGGTTAAGGCGCGCGTTCGACGCTGACGGCGGAGCGAGGTTAAGGCGCGCGCTCGACGCTGACGGCGGAGCGAGGTTATGTCGCGCGCTTCGCGAGGTTACGTCATTCCCCGCACTTTTTGACAGGACGCGCGTGCGCGCAGAGATTCTCGCCGCCATCGTCATTTTTATGTTACTTGAAATTTATTAATTTTATTCTGCTCTCGCGCGCCGGATACAGTGTCTCGACGCGCGAGTGCGATCCGCTCGTAATCTCGGGTCACGCGACCCGATCAAAAGGTCGCGTTGAATACACGCTATCGACACGGTGACTAATTGTAAGGTCTAGCGATGAGTTTATGTTGCGCAGGTCGCAAGTGTTATTATCATACAGAGTCGAGCCAATTAGGATAAACTTCCGAAAGCCCCATATAAGAGAACGTTTTGAAAGTAACCTATCTTTATGTAATTTGATGCGCTGATTACGAATATCGTATTGAAAATTGGCGACAAAGTCATTTTCAAGGTCAAAACTGGAAAAAATGCGTTTTTTTTTCGGTTTTTTGCATTTATTTTCAAAAATACAAATTGGATCAAAAAATGTTTCAAACAAAAAAGATAGAGGATCTAATTCTCTACAAAAAAGGTTATATGCATTTTTTTCGTAGTATGAACGGTAATGACGAAAATGAGGGCTAAGTACATAAATCAACCATTACAGCAACTACTACGTAATATTCGCGTGCCAAATACCACCGAACACACACACACACACACACACACACACACGGGCGGGTGCAAGGGGGCGGCCTCCGGCCACCCCCTCGCACCCACGCCGTCGTCAGAGGTCTGCCCCGACAGTACTATCATAGCAACAGTACAATCGTAGAAGTCGTGTGCCCCTGTACAGGGGGGAGGGGAAAGTTACTTCGCTTGGAAAGTTCAACGTTTCTGAACAAGGAAAGGTGTAGACAGAGGTCTACAAATAGTACTTAATATCATACAGTACCTAACCCATTCAGTGGTGTGAGATAGCTCTCGTTTCGCGTAGAAAGTTAAAACCGGCGATCTATCTGCGCCGACCTTAACGCCGTAAAAGAAAGATATACATGGTAAGCGACATTATAGCTTCCTTTCCATTAATGTAGTTAGACTTATCACCGCTAGTCACGGTTGACGTTTACGCTGCGTCCCTGCGGCTCCCGCTGTGTAAATAGATTTCTTTTCGGCTATAAGGCATCTCGTTACGGGATACTGTCATTACCGTTATTTTATGTACCTTATCGTATACGAACCAACTTTCTCATATAACCGTGATTCTGTGCAATTAATCGTCAAATTTTAATTTGAATTTTTTCGCAAGATCTTAATTTATTCGTAAATTTATTGGAGAATGGATAGAAAATATAATTTCTTCACCTTAACCCCTATTCTGTTTAATCGAAAGACCGCTTTAGAATGGTTGCGAAATATTGGCTTAATACCCGAAGAAAGATACTGCCGTAAACACAAAAAAATCATGACATTACATGAAGACAGATTAGTGTGCGGTGAATTTATATGCCAAAAATTGGGCAAGTACAATCATTCAAACACTGTAGCAGAAAATACTTGGTTTGAACGCTGCCATACTTCTGCTTCCACTTGCGTGTTTATAACGTACTGCTTTTCTGTCAATTTCAATTTCGAGCAAACCATCCGAGAAAGCAGTATTGTTGAAAACCAAACAGTTTCCAGTGAAACTATCGCCGACCGTTTTTCATTTTGTCGCGAGGTTTGCATGATTTCCCTTGATAAGGAATTTCAAATTGAAGGCCAAATTGGAGGAGAAGGGAAAATTGTGGAAATCGACGAATGCA
Organism: Cyphomyrmex costatus; assembly: GCF_001594065.2. NCBI lineage: Eukaryota > Metazoa > Arthropoda > Insecta > Hymenoptera > Formicidae > Cyphomyrmex > Cyphomyrmex costatus. The sequence continues at coordinate 13,147 of NW_017275059.1, read as the reverse complement.
AAATCGGAAGGCGAAAATATCAACGTGGTAGGGTTGTTGAAGGGTCATGGATATTGGGATTCATAGAGAGAGATAGTCCTGAAAACTATCGGTTGGAAATTTGTCCTGAAAACAAAAGGGATGCTGAAACATTGTTGCAATTAGTTAAAAAGCATGTGTTAGTAGAGACAGTAATACACACCAATTGTTGGAAAGGCTACATCAATCTTGATTCTCATGGGTTTGTGCACCGAACAGTCAATCATTCAGTAGAATTTGTAAACAGTGACACTGGTGTACTTACCCAAAATATAGAATCATCCTGGCGTGCAATGAGACGTTTTCTCTCTCGCGGTGGAATACAGAAAAATAAATTAGATGAGCATTTGTGTGAATTTTTATGGCGTCGCCGTGTCAAAAAATTAAACGAAGATCCATTCAATCAATTACTTAAGGATATAGGCACAATTTATCCTGGGTATAGAAATTAATTTAATTAATTAATTAAAAACGAACAAAATATAAAAAAAAATAACAGAAAGATTCAAATAAAATTAAAAAAAAAACAAAAACAGTTAAAACCAAAAAAAACCAAAAAAAAATAAAAGACAAAAAAAAGTACACTTCCAAGACCTCTCTCCAACCTCCTCGTGGTGAAGTGTGTGAGTAGGTGAACATTTTAAAATGTACCGAAACTAATGGAGAAAGGCAGCGTCGAAACATAAAATTTAGTTTTTTTTAATTAAAAAACGAAACACTGTTACCAGTTAATGGTCGACCCTATAAGTGCCTATGTTCTAGGGAGCTACACCTCTAAACCGTCCATTTTATATTAACCTAACCTCCTACCGACTGTTATGTGTAAAAATAACACGTAAAAATGAACTCGTTTTTGCAGTAGACACCTTGAAATTGACCTGGTCGCCAACTTTCAATATGATATTCGTAATCAGCGCATCAAATTACGTAAAGATAGATTAGTTTCAAAAAGTTCTCTTATATGGTGCTGTGACCGTATTTCCAAGTTCATCCTTCATTTACGGCATTACCATTGATACTACGAAAAAAATGCATATAACCTTTTTTGTAGAGAATTTGATCCTCTATCTTTTTTGTTTGAAATATTTTTAGATCCAATTTGTATTTTTGAAAATAAATGCAAAAAATCGAAAAAAAAACGCGTTTTTTTTTTCAGTTTTGACCTTGAAAATGACCTTGTCGTCAATTTTCAATACGATATTCGTAATCAGCGCATCAAATTACATAAAAATAGGCTAGTTTCAAAACGTTCTCTTATATGGGGCTTTCGGAAGTACATCCTTTTTTAAATTTTATTTGATACGGATCGATTGTGTAGTGTACAATTGATGATTCAGCATGTTGTTCCATCATGGTCACGCGTACCTCGGAGAAAATCGTTTTAATAAAAAAAAAATATTGTGACCTCGTGACGGATGAGAATCGTTCTGTCAGCAGTCGATGTTATCATCATAGATAATATTACACAATCTGAAAGAGAGAGAGACATCGCATTCGACATGAGAGTGGTCTCGTTTTTTTTCCATGGTGTTCGGTATAAAAGGCGAGGTATCTTAAATACAAGTCTAATAAGACGCGTCAGTGTAGTTTGTTGTACCTCTCGGTGCAACAAGATATTAATTTGGGATTCGATCCGCTCAAAGGGTTGGAACCCACGAGGAAAACGAGGAAAGTGGTCAAGGTCGTAGAACAAACACACACTGCACCACACTTTTATTAAAATAACCCCTTTTATTTATTATAACACTTACAATTTCGAGTGGTTATTACCACTGATTACATTTATTCAAGTAATCGTAACCCTTTATTTAATTATTATAATTACCCGATTGAATGATTACATTTTGGTTGTTAATTGCTTATGTTACAATTCGAATAGTTGGTTACAATTGTCGAATTGATTTAATTAAAGAATATATTCGGGTTAAAGTCCTCGCTCGTGACTTAGACCGGTCGGCGACACTCGTTATCGCGGATGTAATATGACTCGGTTCTCGCGACGCGCGTAACGTATCGTTACGTTT
>NW_017275059.1:0-9469 GCF_001594065.2 Cyphomyrmex costatus | reverse complement strand
ATTCTCAGCGTTGTCGGTAGAGTAGCTGTGTGTCCGTAGATTAATTCGAATGGCGTGTAGCCTGTTGCTGTGTGTGGCGTCATATTAAATGTAAAAATTGCATAGGGTATCCATTCGTCCCAGTCTGTCTGTTCACTATTGATGTAATGACGCAAATATTCTGTTAATGTTCTATGCGTTCTTTCAAGAGCTCCGTTGCTCTCCGGATGATACGCGGTTGTTTGTATTTTCTCGATTTTCAATAATCGGCACACGTTTTTGAACATTTCGCTTACGAAGTTTGTTCCTTGATCGGTTAAAATTTTTTCTGGAATTCCGTGTTCTAGCACGATTTTTGTAATAAATTCTTTTGCGACAGTCGCGGCTTCTTGGTTTGCAATAGGTATCGCTTTACTAAATTTCGTTAAACAATCTTGAAAAGTTAACATATATTTATTTCCATTGTTCGTAATAGTTAATGGCCCTACTATATCTAAGGCGCATTTCTCGAATGGTTTGTCAGGTGTTTCTGTTATCACTAAAGGTGCTTTTAATTTTTTTCTTAATTTATTTTTTTGACAATATTCGCATTTTTCGATGTATTTTTCCACGTCTTTTGTTATTCCTGGCCACGTGTGATACATTCTAATTCTATTTAAAGTACGTTCGGTTCCTTGATGTCCTCCAATAGGTGCATCGTGGTATTCATAAAGTATTTTTTGTTTTTCTTCTTCGCTATATATCTTCATGGGAGTATCCTCTTCTTTTTCTTTTAAATTGCAGATATGTGCAGCTACGTTTCTACTTAGCGCGTCAGCGTTTGTATTATTTTTCCCTGCTTTGTGGATTATTTCATAATCATATTCTTCTAATTTTAATCTCCAACGGATCAGTCGTGATCCCGGATCGCTTACATTAAATAACCATATTAGTGGTTTATGGTCTGTAATTATTTTAAATTTAGTTCCATATAAGTATGGTCTGAAATGTTTCACAGTCCAAACTATCGCTAGTAGTTCTTTCTCTGTTGTATTATAGTTCTGTTCCGCTCGCGATAATACGCGGCTAGCATACGCGATCGGACGATCCTGACCTACCGTACCTTGAGACAGCACGGCTCCAATGGCGTAATGTGATGCGTCCGTCGTGATAATAAATTCTTGCTCGAAATTCGGATAGCTTAGTACTGGTGCGGTTGTTAATTTATTTTTCAAAGTTTCGAACGCTGCTTGTTGTTCGGTGGTCCACACGAATTTTACGTCCTTTTTTGTTAACTTTGTTAATGGTTTAGCAATTTTAGAAAAATCTTCTATGAATTTGCGATAATATCCGGCAAGTCCGATAAATGATTGAATATCTTTTACTCGCTTCGGTACTGGAAATGTACTCACGGCTTTTAATTTGCTCGGATCTGGTAAAATTCCGTTTTCTGTTATTATGTGTCCTAAATAGACTACTTCCTTTCGCAGAAATTCGCATTTGCTTGGTTGCAATTTTAAATTATTTTTTCGTAATCTTCTAAGTACTTCTATTAATCGCTTATTATGTTCTTCTAGACTTGGTCCGTAAATTACAATATCGTCTAGGTATACTAGACATTTTAATCCCTGCATTCCCGTCAGAATATTATTCATTAGACGTTGAAAAGTTGCGGGCGCGTTCTTTAATCCGAACGGCATGCGATTGAATTCGTAGTGACCGTAAGGTGTGGAAAATGCTGTCTTTTTCTTATCGTATTCGGCCATCGGTATTTGGTGATATCCTGAGGCGAGATCTAATGTAGTAAAATATTTCGCATTTCCCAATTGGTCTAATATATCTGTAATATTTGGAAGAGGGAACGAATCTCCTATTGTAAGATCATTTAATTTTCGAAAATCTACGACGATTCGTAATTTCGGTTTTCCTGTTTGGTCGGCCTTTTTAGGTACGACTAAAAGTGGTGCGTTCCATTGACTATGGCTAGGCTGTATTATTTCCTGCTCTAACATGTCGCGTATTTGTTTATTCACTTCTTTTTTATGCTTTTCTGGGAGTCGGTACGGTCGTACGTTTACAGTTGCGGAGTCAGCTCGCGTCGTTATCTCGTGCGATACGATACTCGTACACGTCAGTGGTTCTCCCTCTAGATGGAATACGTCGCTGAATTCTTCGCATATGTTTAATAATGTTCTTTTTTCCTCTTCATTTAGATGAGTGATTCCTAGTAGATTCTTGATTTTTTCTTCACGCGGTAGTTCGATTTTTTCGTTGTTCGTCGCGTGGTTTATGTTTAGCGCTTCATTAAAGTCTTCTGTTAAATTTTCAAGTTTGACATACGGTACTTGTATTTCTACTTCATTCTCCGTAGTGTTTATGACGCTCACGGGGCACATGTATTCGCGGGGCTCGACAAGGCAGCTCCCGATGAAAACCCCTGGCGCGGTTTCTTCTGCTTTTATTATTCCAATGCGATTTTGGTCGGTTACTGCTTGGATAATAGTTTCGCTGCGAGGTGTCAGCGTTAATTTTTTGTAAGGGTGGAGTTTTAATGTTACTCCATCAACTTGAAGATAATTCTTTTGATCGCTTTTAATTTTATGCTTTTGTAGGAAATCCATACCGAGTATTCCTGCATAGTCGATAGGGAAGTCGTCCTTCACGATGTACATGGTGTGTTTTATTTCTTTATCTCCTATCAATACGGTTGCCTTTATTTTTCCTATGGTTTTGATTTGATGACCCGTCACTCCGGTGAGAGCCATTGGCTTCTCGGTTATGGGCGTTTCGCCTTTTAAATTTCCTACTTTAATTAGCGTTAGTGTAGCGCCGGTATCAAGTAATAGATTTATACGCCCCTTTTTTATTTCTTTTATTGGCAACGTTATTAGTCTAAGACCGCTATTCGCATGATGTCCGGTGACTTGCGTTATTTGATGCTCTATCGCTGGTCGCGTTCTTCGCGTCTTCGCTCCTTCTTCTTCTTCGCTGCTATCAGACGATGCGTCTTCGCTATCGCTGTTTCGCTTGCTCCTTTGATTTCTCACCTTTACGGCGGAGTTTACTCGCTTTGTTTTGTTCTCTATTTCACGTTTTGCGCGTGGTCGCGTATTTTTGTCGGGTCGCCCGTTAAGTGTCCAGCACTCTTCGCGATTATGTCCCGCCTTTTTGCAATACGTGCAAAATTTTTCGACGGTATTAATTCCTGCTGGCTTGTCAGCTCGGGGCAAGGAAAATTTGTTCGCGTAGCGGCTCGTCCGACAGTTTTGACCGATGTGGCCCGTTTTTCCGCATTTTCCGCATTGGGGTGCGGGGTTTCGTAAATTTCGCGACGAGTAATGATTCGAGTCGATTTTCTTATCGCGTTGATACGCGCGGTGTCGGTCGTTTAGACCTTTTATTTTTTCTTCGGTACTTGCTCCGGCTATGGCTTCTTGAAGCGTTCGGAAGTGCTGAGAGCGTACTAATGTATTTATTTCTTCGCGTAGCCCGATTTGATAGTTCAATAGCGCCTGATCCTTAATATTCTCCAGGATGCCTCGTCGTAGCTCGGGGGTATGGTTTTTCCCTTCCTCCATGGAGTCGAATAGCTCCATGGTCAAAGTATCTACTCGACGACCGAATTCTTGTGCGGTTTCCGTCGGCCTTTGTTTCAGTGCGTTGAATTCGAGCTGTAGATGCGCGGTACTTCTTCGACTCAAATATTCCGTTTCTAGCTCGTCCTTCAGTTGTTTGTAACTGGTAATTTCTCTATCTTTAAATGCTTTCATCGCCTTTCCTTTGAACTTGGTATGTAATACGGCTTCTAATAAGGTCGATGTATCCGCGGGATGAACGTGTTGTATGGCGTATTCACTCGCCTGTATAAATTCTTGCACGCGATCTCGCGAGGTGCCGTCCATCTCGGGGATCATATTGCGTGCTTCTTTTAATGTTAGGAAGTGGAAGGATCCTCCGGATTCGCGAGATATGTGCGATGATGAATTATTCGTCGGTTGTTCGGAAGTTCGTGAATTTCTGTTGTCCTGTTGGACGGGTCGAACATTTCCTCGTTCGCGAACAGCAAATTCCAATTGGTCTATCCTATCTTGTATACCGGCGATTGCTGCTATTAATCGATCTAGGACTTCGTCCTGTCTATTTGTTACTCGCGATCTGCCCGTGGTTCCTCCGAGAAGTTCCATCTCCGTTACGTTTAAGCTTGCATGGCCCAGGGGGCTACCTTCGGTGTTATCGTTTTCGTCTTCGTCTAATTGGAAGGTCACTTTTCTTCTGCCACGTCTATTTTCAGGAGTACCGAGATCTTGCGGGCTGGTTAAATTTTGGGCGTTATCTGCGCCTGTTGTTGGTGAACGTTCAGGGGTATTGTCCCTGGGTGGAGTACGCGTCGTCATGTCACGGCTGTTTTGAGTAGTCTCGTCCGTGTCAATTATATTTTTATCGCGTTTTGTCGCGTCTTGTTTTATTGTGTTAAAATCGTTTAGATCTAACTGGAATTCGCGATTTGTTATCACGTATGGGGGTAAGTTTATATCGTTGTCGATTAACTGATTCGAATTATCGGTTATGTTATCGTGCGCGTTACTAGTTAAGTTTAACGGCGGTTCGCTATTTGCTCGCTCGGCGGTGTCGATTATTAACCTACGGTTACGCGGGTCAGTATTCTGTGTGTCTCTTGTTTCAGACATGCACAGTTGTATCGCTTACATGAATTCGACTTACATTAGGAGAAACGCTCGCGTCATTGTTGCGCTGCTTGGCTCGCTCAGCTGTTCGGATGTGAAGTTCTGCGGAGTTGGCAGTCCGTGTCAGCTGTCGATGTCGTGTTGTCTCCTCTGTTGACACCGTCTCGATGCAAGGTCGTTGGTGGTTGGTCCTTGTAATGCCTCGGGTCCTGGCAGCCTTCCTTGGTACCGTGGTAGCTCCGGGCGTCGACCTCTGCGTGGTGTTGTCACTCACTTTTTTACTCACTTTTTGCTGAGCTTTTTATTAGCTCTTGTTATAACGTATGCTCGTTATATTTTTACGTCTCTTCTCTTGGCTGAGAGATCGTAATCGGAGATTTCTTTATTTCTCCGGCCCGTTACCACTGCGCGGTTTTACACGGGTCTTGTCTCGTTTCCTCTAGCGGTTAAGATCGTCGGGTTCTCTTGGATTTCCCTTCGATTCTTCGGTGATATTTCACCAGATTATCCCACCGCTGCCACCAATTTTGTTGTACCTCTCGGTGCAACAAGATATTAATTTGGGATTCGATCCGCTCAAAGGGTTGGAACCCACGAGGAAAACGAGGAAAGTGGTCAAGGTCGTAGAACAAACACACACTGCACCACACTTTTATTAAAATAACCCCTTTTATTTATTATAACACTTACAATTTCGAGTGGTTATTACCACTGATTACATTTATTCAAGTAATCGTAACCCTTTATTTAATTATTATAATTACCCGATTGAATGATTACACTTTGGTTGTTAATTGCTTATGTTACAATTCGAATAGTTGGTTACAATTGTCGAATTGATTTAATTAAAGAATATATTCGGGTTAAAGTCCTCGCTCGTGACTTAGACCGGTCGGCGACACTCGTTATCGCGGATGTAATATGACTCGGTTCTCGCGACGCGCGTAACGTATCGTTACGTTTAGATGTATGACAAGACTCTCTCGCCGGTCCTTAGACCGCCGAATATATAGGCGTCGCGGAGTCATCGAACTAGCGGCATTCGTGCCGTGTGCAATGCGGACTTCGTCCTCTTGCATTTCGGCAGTTCGTTGTCCTGTCGAAATGCAAGATTTGCTTTTTATTACTAATTGTTCGATGTGCGTGCGGTCATTGCTTGCGTTCGATCAGTGATCGTTGTCCGCACGCGTTATGGAATTTGCAGCCTTGCATTTCCGCAAGTCGTTGCTATGCCGAAATGCAAAGGTTGCTTTGCAGTAATAATCTTGCATTTCCGCCAGCTCGTTGCTAGGCTGAAATGCGAGACTTAATTGTGGTAGCACTCGCGGGCTACAACAAGTTATTCTGTTGATCGAATGTGCAAAGCGATGGATTCTCACAATCAGAGTAAGAGTAATCACGATGAATTGTCGATTGTGTTGAACGAATCTACGAATGACGATTTCGTTGTTAACATCGATGAAGAGGATGAAAATCTGATGTTGGTTAATGCGTCAGCTATCGGTTCCTTACTTGATCTAATAGACAGCACGTGGATTGAACACATTTTAATAATTAAAAATTTGAAAGCAACATTAGCATGTATACACGTTTACATGTCTAAGCAATCAAAAGAGGATTCTAATACAACGCGCTTGAAGGAAGCTCAGACGATGAAGAATGCTCTATTAATGTTTAACGAATTTTTGAAGAAAAAAGGATGCACGAATATAAATTATTCCACGAAAGAGCTTCATCGGTTTCTCGCGATGTCTGAAAATAAGCCGTTGCGTTCCATGTTTATGGATATTTTTATCAGTGCTGACAATTACTTTGAATGGATAAAAGATTTGAAGGAGTCTATCAAACGTTAAGTGTCGACGGTATGTGAAGTATTGAAGAGAAGAGTCGATGCAGAGGCTTCGTCGGATGGAATCGGAGGTGTGGAGACACTCTTCGCCTCAGCTATTAAACAAGCAGGATCGACGGACTTTCTCAGTACGTCACTAAATTGGACAATGGTCGTATTTACACCGCGAGATCACCGGAGATGGACACCGGACACAAATTGATTCGACTTGACATTTACAATGTCAACGATATCGAGGGGAAGGAAAAACGTCAGTGGTGGAGACACGCGAAGATTCGATCGCAATTTTTGACAGTTTCCAGCACAGATCGTAAACAGCTCACGGTGGATCTTCTTTTGGATTGTGTTGCCGACGATTTGATGAAAATACCTGGAATAACGAAGGAAGTAAATAATGTGTATTTTTAAATGGATGAGTGTTCTCTTTCATCAGTTTTTAAAACGTAGATATATCTATTGGTTAATACTTCCCCCGTCGACCACATCCGCTGTGCAACTGAATAAAAAGAGGGACATATCATGCAACGTTACTATCAGACGAGCACTCGCAATGAAAACGTCTCGTCAACATGACGCCGACATTTGTCAATTTGCAGGGTAAGTGTATTTTATTTTCCTTTTTCATATTTCATTACTTATGTACTAATTTATTATTTTTCGTTTTTGTTAAGGATTTGTCATCAATAAACGTTTTGTCGTGAAAGAGGTTGCCGTTTTGAAAAAGGGAACGATTCTTACACATTATATATTTTTTCACCCAATACCATGGAGATTGTTGTCCAAAGCCGATCAGACGCACGCCTCGTGGCTGATGGCGAATCATCACGGATTGCTGTGGAATGATGGAATGGTGCCGTATAGAATGGCCACTCGTTTGATTTGTGAGGCTGTTGTCGGAGAGAACGAGTCCGTCATCGTTTACGTGAAAGGTTTCGAAAAGCGTGAGTGGCTCGTCGATATATTGAACAACGACGAGATTATCATCGAAACGATCGATGGTGTAGAACCGCTTGAGAATTTAGACGATAGTGGTACCATGCGTTGCGGTAAACACGTTAAATGTTGCGCTTTACAGAACGTATTGAAGTTGTATAAGTGGTGGTCGAAGGAGAATAAATAGTATAAAATATGGATGTTTTATTTTTATTAATATGATGTTGTAGCACGACATATTCGACTGGGTATTTTTATTCGAGAGTGTAGAATACAACTATTGATGTCATTTTAAAATAACTTTATTTTGTAATGTACAGGGTTGCACTGATAATTATATAATGTACAGGGTTGTAATAAACAATTTTGAGAGGGTGAGGTATTTTCTGCAAAGAAAAAAAAATATTTTTGTTAATTTTTTCTACGTTTTAAAAACTCACATTATACTTACAATTCCAATCCTCATACGGCTCTTCTTCGAATTTCTTCCCTCCACATGAAGAACATATCCTCTTGATTTCTTCTCCTTTTAAATTGCATGTCGTTCATACGACGAATGTTTATGAATCTGTTAATTTCTATGCTCCACAACGATATTTCGTGTAATTGTTACAGAATGTATACAATGTATAAATATAATTTACAAATTATAAATTACAACTTACCATAGGATTTATTTGTATTCTTACTTCATATCGTAATTGCAAGACTTGCTCATTTTGTTGTGTATAGATTTGATTTAACATCAATCTATGTAAACAGTCAAAAGTTTTGAACATAAAAAAACAGCGAAAACCGCATAGCGTGATATAAAAATTTTTTATCGAAAAAACACGAAAACACATGTTGCAATACACATCGTTCGTGATTATTTGTGCGGAAAATTTCGACGAGTCTAATAAAATTAATCTTACATACAAGAGGTCACATCCGGTGGCACGTGACGCGCTCAGAATCAGTTATTTTCACAATTTTGATAAAATTTGCGCAATGTGTGCTATTGCGTAATAAGATATTTTTCGTTTTTTCGATAAAAAACAGCGAAAACCGCATAGCATGATATGCAATTTTTTTTATCGAAAAACACGGAAACACATGTTGCAATACACATCGTGATTATTTGTGTGGAAAATTTCGACGAGTCTAACGAAATTAATCTTACATACAAGAGGTCACATCCGGTGGCACGTGACGCGCTCAGAATCAGTTATTTTCACAATTTTGATAAAATTTGCACAATGTGTGCTATTGCGTGATAAGATATTTTTCGTTTTTTTGCTCTTGATTTTTCCAACGATGAGCGATATATAAACACGCGTTGTCAAGATTCCTTTTAAATAAGAATCGCGTTATGTCGAGTGAGGATAGTGAATCGTCTTCGTCTCGCGTATCTTCTCGTCGCGAGTTATTCGACGTTGACAACGAATCGTCTTCGTCTCTCGTACCTTCTAGTGATGAGTCAATCGACGTTGATAAAGATCTTTATTGTTTGGAGCGTCCATTATGGCCTAACGATAACGTATACATTCCAAGAGAGAAGATTAATTGGAATGTAGCCACTCATCATTTACGTAAAGCGATTGGATTTCAATGTCCACGAGAGATTCTGTGGATTAAAACGTTAGTAGCTTTTAACTATCGTGCACAATTTTACGGGGTTTCTGTTGATAAATGGGCGCGTAAAATGAACAATAACGGTAAATGCAACATTGTTCGTGAGGTATTTGACAAAATCCAAATTGAAGTACCACGAGACAGACGTGGAAAATGGTTATTCATGCATGTACCTCAAGGTGAAAAAAAAAATCACTTTAAAAATGGAGGATCTGTCGTATTGCACGACGAGCATCGATACGCTGGAGGCGTATCAAGCATGGGAGATAAAATGTGTTGAGTATCTTGACTTATTTAAGACTTATTTAAGAGAGGTATGTCGTAACACGAGTCATCCGATATCTACTGGTTTGATAAATTCGTCGAACGCTAAAATAGCGCGATTGGAGTATGTGAGGAGTACCTTACGACCTCGTTTTGTACACGAGGG
>NW_017275058.1:79846-80116 GCF_001594065.2 Cyphomyrmex costatus | reverse complement strand
TCCGGAAGGTTATCGAGACAAACAAGTGCAGCGATACAATAGAAATCCGGAAGGTTATCGAGATAAACAAGTGCAGCGATACAATAGAAATCCAGAAGATTATCGAGACAAACAAGTGCAGCGATACAAAAAAAATTTGCCAATTAATCGCGCCAAACAAACTGATCGTTATAAAGCGAATTTAGAACCAAATCGTGCTAAAAAAAGAATGCGTTACTCGAGAAATGAAGATGACTTAGAAAATAATCGTGCTAAAAAAAGAATGCGTTA
>NW_017275058.1:77487-78082 GCF_001594065.2 Cyphomyrmex costatus | reverse complement strand
AAACAACAAGCGTCAGGCTATGTTAACTCAGATTGATGAAAATGATGATAGTGGTTATTACGATCAATATACAATTTATCCTTTGTATGAAAAAAAATCACATAAAAGTGCTACTGACTTATACCAAATGTTAAAAATTGTAGAGTCGCCTTTAGACAATCGTGAAAAAAATTTAGATCTGTTGTGTTTTCCAGATCTGTATCCTTATGGTATTAATGGGCAACATGAAACTAGGCCAGTTAAACTTTACGAGCATGAATTTATTAAATGTCGTTTGAAATCTAAACACCCGCAATTTAGATTAAATCAACAATACTTATTTTATTTATTAAACAATGCGAATAACCGTCAGTTAAGTCGTGGTATTTATCACAAATTGAATGTAACTAAATTGCGAGATCGTTATACGGCTAAAGAATACTTGGAAGAATTGCATAAAGAGCTATTAGAATCAGATTTGAATACAATTTTTTCCACTCTGAGAAATACGGAACAATACTGGCGTAGACCAAGAAGTGATTTAGAGTGTATGATACAACATTACGGACCTGCGACATTTTTTATAACATTGAGTCCCAGTGAATGGTTGTGGGAT
>NW_017275058.1:73117-76942 GCF_001594065.2 Cyphomyrmex costatus | reverse complement strand
TTTTTTTACTGTTTTCTTATTGTGTGACATTTATCATTATGACTATTTTTGTAAATATATGGATTCACGGACCAACTAATATTCTCACGTATAGATTTGTAAAAATTTTTTGGTATGTTTTGCGCATCGTTAATTTTCATTCTTAGAATTTAAGATTATAATCTTTTAATTAATATATGTTCATTCTATTGTTTTTTCAGTTATATATTTAACTACGCACAAGAAATTTCTTATGTATTGATGTTTTTCCATAATTATGTACATTTCAACGTAAAGTGTTTCATCTGAAGAGGACCAGATTTGGTGGTCGAAACTAGTAATGTAATTAACATCTGTTTTTTAATCGTTACATTTATGTAAATTTTATAAGTTCATTTTAGAATATATGTATTAATTGTTTGTTAATTTACTTTTCGTTTGACTCTTACAATGCCATTTCCATGTTTATAATATAAAACTTAGTTATACTTAGAAGCAAGTCAAATTAATATCGTAAAATACTCACTCATTTTATGTGGTACGATGTATTTTAATATTGTTAATTTGTCAATTTCTTTTTAAACTTATATTATAAATTATGTTTCAATCAGAATATGTCACTTTATTTTACAATATGTCTGATTTATTTATTATCAACAAAACTGTATAATGTACTAAACTATTATTATAATCTTAATGTCTCTAGTCAGTGGTTTGTCGCAGACTGCTTCGATCGCGATCCTCGCATGCTCAGCCTGCTCTACGCCTGCGCAATAAATACTAACGCGAGCAATCACGATCCCATCGCATACCCGTCAATGTACAAGTCATGTCTCAAATACTTGCTCTAAGGCGATCGCCGACATGCCGCCCCCCTTGACAAGCTTGCTTTCAACTTAATTAATAATAAAAAAATACAGGTACCCCAATACCAACGGCCACTAGGACGCCGCAACCTCTCACAACTCTAATGGCAAAATACATAATTTAGAAATGGGTGGCTTCAAAATCCCTCTCTCTGTCGTCACACTAGTTGTGCGCACCACTCCATCGGACCCCGGATGCACCTCTGTAACACGTCCCAAGATCCACTGCAGAGGAGGAACTCCTAGCTGCCGCACCAGAACCAACTGTCCCGTCGCCAGCGCTTCACCCTGAGGCCCATTCCATTTTGTCCTCTGCTGCAACTGATGCAAGTACTCGCTCTGCCACCTCTTCCAGAAATGCTGCCGCAGCTGCTCCACATTTTGCCATCGAGACAGACGCCTGGGACCTAAGTGCTCTAAACTGGGCTCAACCAAACTGTTAATCACGTCTCCAATTAAAAAATGACCAGGTGTCAAATAGGACAAATCATTTGATGGATCCTCGGATAAAGCAGTTATGGGACGGGAGTTAAGGACAGCCTCAATTTGAATCAGCAAAGTATACATCTCTTCATAACTCAGGGTGGTCCGACCTATCACTCGCTTCAAATGCGTTTTCGTCGATTTTATGGCAGCCTCCCACAATCCTCCGAAATTGGGTGCCTGCGGAGGAATAAAATGCCAAGTTATATTATCGCTCCTCAAGAAGTCTTCTAAACGCCTTTTATGCTGTTCTTCATTAAATAGGCGATGAAATTCCTGCAATTCGCTATGTGCTCCCACGAAGTTTGTCCCGTTGTCCGAATAAATGTGAGATACCTTACCTCTTCGAGCCATAAACCTCTTCAATACGAAAATAAACGCCTCGGACGACAATCCACTCGCCAACTCTATGTGTACTGCTTTAGTAGCGAAACACACAAATACAGCCATGTATGCCTTAATTGTCTTCGTATTTCGTCGCTGACCTTCGCGTATATACAACGGGCCGCCATAATCGACTCCGCACACGCTGAACGGTCTCGAAACCTGAACCCGCTGACTCGGTAGACTGCCCATCACCGCCCGCGACTCCACGGGCTTACTTTTAAAACAAGGGATACATTTCCTTATAATTCCACGAACTACACCCCTCGCCGCAATGATCCAGTATTTTTGTCTAATTGCTGCCATAGTTGCCTGTGTTCCAGCATGCAAATTTTTTTCGTGAGCTTGTCTATTAGTTGGATGCGTTAAAATGTGTTTGGCCGGTAATAATATTTGGTGCTTTGCCGCGTAGGGCATGTCAGTATTCGTCAATCTATCTCCGACCCGCAAAATGCCCCGTTGATCCAGAAAAGGAGACAATTTCAATATGCCACTTGATGAGTGCATCTGTTTATTGCTCGCCAGCGCTCGAATCTCTCTCTGGAAGTGAATGCTCTGTACCCATCCACACAATGCGTGCAACGCTTCATCCCGCTCCTGTATCGTTAAGGAACCTATCGTCCGTTTCTCTTTATCCTTGCAATTTTTATAAAATCTTCTACACAACGCAGTAATATCAATCAATTTATCTAAATCTGAATACCGCTTAAAAACGCGGTCCTCATCGTCAATCATTGTGCTAATTGCCACATTACTTACAACCTTTCGTTGTTCAGATAATAATTGCGCACCCGGCTCCTCAGTCGCATCAGGCCATTCTGTATCATCCGCTTGTAGCCACCGTGGCCCATTCCACCACAATGACGACTGCGCGAGCTGTGCCGGTGCACTTCCGCGCGATATCAAATCCGCAGGGTTGTCTCTAGTTCCAACGTGTCGCCATTCATTCGCGTCGCTCCGCTGCTGTATCTCACTAACTCGGTTCGCTAAAAATGTGTTCCATCTCCTTGAATCAGATCGTAGCCATGCTAGAACAATAGAAAAGTTGTAACGACCTAACTTTCGTATGCGCGGATGTAGCTCGTCGGTTTATTCGTATTCACGGATACGAAAGAGGTTCGAATGGAGGAGAATGCAGGTTGAGCAATACTCTCGGACAAGGTGTTCGTGTAATAAATCAGCTTTTATTAATAGTCTTCTAGTATTAGATATATATGTATTTACAATTGACAGATAAAAGAACGCTAAAAGACGCGCGGCAGATAGAACGGAAGAAAGAAAGAAAAGTAAGAAAGAGAAAAAGAAATGTCGAAAGAACTAAAGTAAGCATGCGGTGATAGCGGCCGGTGCAAAAACAGGCGTGCCGTGCGAGGCACGTCGTGCGGTGTGTCGGTGTGTATGTGTGTGCCGTGTATGTGTGCGTTGATGTGCGTTCGGCGGGCGGGATCCGTCGTGTCGCTCCCACTGGCGCGGAACGGTGTGTAGAAATCGGTGTGTGTGTGCGTGCGTGTATGTCGGTGTGCGTGTGTGCGCTATGCGTCGAGCCTTTTAAATTTCTCGCGTTGCTGTATCCCTGCATATAATGCTTATCGCGGCCTATCGGTTGTTCTCTTACGCGGGGTGTCAGTGCGTATTACCGCTGACCAACGGCCGGGAACACCCGGCGGAGGTGAAGAACTCTTCACCCCCTGTCGAGGGTTGATCAGTCAGTGCAATAGTTTTCGGCGGCCGGTCTATACGAGCGTCGAGAACTCTCGACAGAGGCAGAGTACTCTCTGCCCCCTTTTCTCGTTGTTCGGTGCCTGGCTGGTTCTTGGTCGCCGTCTGAGAACTCTCAGCGGAGTCGGAGAACTCTCCAACCCGTTTTCCTAGGCTCGCAAGATTTTCGGAGATTTGTCTGGATTCGGATCAGGAGCAGGAATGGTATCTTTTCGCTCTTGCTCTCGAGTTTTAATGCTTGCCAAAATGCCTGGTTCGCGCGGCTTCGCGTTTTCTCGGTCTTTCCCGCCGCTCGGTACTTGCGGTGTGCGCGATTCCGGGCGGTGGGAGTTCGCGAGAGCCGATCTGTGTTCGGCGGTGCTCGGCGCGTTGCGACCGTTACTGCCACCGTGTA
>NW_017275058.1:68668-69589 GCF_001594065.2 Cyphomyrmex costatus | reverse complement strand
TGGCGTTGGTGAAACTGGCCCAAACGGTTTTTTATTGAAAGCTCGCACTCTTAGCGCCTTTTCTACCTTTTTTTGAAAAGGTAAATTTTTTAGTTTTTGTACGTGGATAGTACAAATGATACATGTCATCAGTTAAGAACTACATGGGTTTTACTATTTATTATATACATGCACATATAACTATACAAATTAGTCCCGTCAAAACAGACGCTTCTAGCATTTACAACAAAACTACTTTTATACATGCATATGGTATTACAAACCAGTACCGTCAAAATAGACGCTTCTGGTACTATAGGTTATACCACACTATGGAAATGGAGCATAGATATTCTAAAAATTACCGAATACGCACATCCGTCTACTACTATCCAGTATAGTAGGTGCACGCCACTAGCTCGACGAACAGGCCGCCCCGTCTCAGATGTCAAACCCACTGTCACAGCTGCACAGCTGGATTCTGGATCCAGGCACTCCGATCAGCTGATAGGCAACAGCGCGTGAGCGATCTCGACGCTACGTTGCCACGTCGGCGCGCCGAGCATGCTGTGCCGACCTGCGGTGCTATGAATCGCGTTGAGACTGGAGACCGCTCACGCGCCGCGGACGAGTATTCAGAGCTTCATTCTAATAAAGTTTTGACTGCCAATAACAGTACGGATTAAAATTTAAAAAATATTCAGTAAAGTTTAAGATTGGCCGTACATTTTCGTTTTTTATTCGTGCTGATTGGATAATTAGTTCGTGAGAACGAAAATCGTAAATCTAGTCATTTTTCAAGCTGACATCTTCTATCTCGAAAATTATTAATTTTATCAAAAAAGTCTGAGAGACAAAAAAGTTTCACTTTGACCCAATTAAGCTTACAGAATTTTTTCGAATTTTTTGTTCAAAGTTTTGATTTTTTAAACAAAAAATTGT
>NW_017275058.1:53978-62111 GCF_001594065.2 Cyphomyrmex costatus | reverse complement strand
CCGGTGCAAAAACAGGCGTGCCGTGCGAGGCACGTCGTGCGGTGTGTCGGTGTGTATGTGTGTGCCGTGTATGTGTGCGTTGATGTGCGTTCGGCGGGCGGGATCCGTCGTGTCGCTCCCACTGGCGCGGAACGGTGTGTAGAAATCGGTGTGTGTGTGCGTGCGTGTATGTCGGTGTGCGTGTGTGCGCTATGCGTCGAGCCTTTTAAATTTCTCGCGTCGCTGTATCCCTGCATATAATGCTTATCGCGGCCTATCGGTTGTTCTCTTACGCGGGGTGTCAGTGCGTATTACCGCTGACCAACGGCCGGGAACACCCGGCGGAGGTGAAGAACTCTTCACCCCCTGTCGAGGGTTGATCAGTCAGTGCAATAGTTTTCGGCGGCCGGTCTATACGAGCGTCGAGAACTCTCGACAGAGGCAGAGTACTCTCTGCCCCCTTTTCTCGTTGTTCGGTGCCTGGCTGGTTCTTGATCGCCGTCTGAGAACTCTCAGCGGAGTCGGAGAACTCTCCAACCCGTTTTCCTAGGCTCGCAAGATTTTCGGAGATTTGTCTGGATTCGGATCAGGAGCAGGAATGGTATCTTTTCGCTCTTGCTCTCGAGTTTTAATGCTTGCCAAAATGCCTGGTTCGCGCGGCTTCGCGTTTTCTCGGTCTTTCCCGCCGCTCGGTACTTGCGGTGTGTGCGATTCCGGGCGGTGGGAGTTCGCGAGAGCCGATCTGTGTTCGGCGGTGCTCGGCGCGTTGCGACCGTTACTGCCACCGTGTACCTGTGAATTATGTTTTCAATTTTATCGGGCGCTTATGCGCCCTCATCGCTGCATCGCATTGGCGGTGCAGCGGCGTCCGGCCGGGTGTCCTGGCTAGGACGATGGGTGCATCGTTACAAAGTCACACCAAAAATATCTACGCTCAATCTCCAAATTCAAAATATCCACGATCTTGCTCATTAATTGAGTCAACAACACCGCTCCACACAGCTCCAATCTAGGCAACGATGTACACTTTACAGGCGCGACTCTAGACTTCGAGCATAACAATCGAGACGAATGCCTGCCTCGAGCATCTTTAATACGTATATAAAGGCACGCACCGTACGCCCGCGTACTCGCATCGCAGAATCCGTGAATCTGCGCCACTCCATACGGATAATCCTCCATTACTGACCGCGGCACTCGCAACCCATGCAAATCCTGAAGACTTCTCTCAAATTGCAGCCACTCGGTATGCACTGCCGCCGGAAGCGAAGCATCCCAGTCAATCCGCAACTGCCAAAGTTGCTGCATCAGCAACTTAGCCGAGGTAATCACCGGTCCGATCAGGCCCAATGGATCAAAGAGCCGTGCTATGCGGGAAAGCACCACCCTCTTAGTTATCCAAGTCTTATCTGGTGAGGGAATTGCAAACCGGAAATGATCCTCTATTGTGCACCACTGCAATCCCAGCGTGCGATCGTTGGCATCTTTGTCTATGGTCAACAACGAATCCGCCGCGTCATCGCGCACTCCTTGAAGTAGCTCTTGCGAATTGGATGACCATTTTCTCAACTGAAAACAACCCTTTGCAAGCAATTGTATAATCTGATCTCTTAATATCTGCGCATCCTCCAACGAGTTTGCACCCGTTAACAAATCGTCCATATAAAAATCTCGCGCCACCACGATAGCCGCACGTGGATATTCCACACTCCCAGTTTCCGCCAAATACTTTAAACACCTCGTCGCCAAAAATGATGCAGGGGCCGTACCATATGCAACCGTTAATAATTCATACGTCTCGATACTCTCCTTACTGCTGTTACGCCATAAAATTCTTTGTAGAGCTGTTTGATCAGGCTCAATTTGTATCTGTCGATACATCTTGGATATGTCTGCATTCAAAACATACCGATACGTACGAAACCGTGTTACAATGGACATTAGATCCTGTTGCACCACTGCTCCCGTCCTCAGTATATCGTTCAACGACGTCCCGCTATTAATCGTCTTACACGATGCATAAAAAACCACCCGCAGTTTTGTAGTGGCACTCGACTCCTTAATAACCGCATGATGCGGTAAATAATAATGTGGTGTGATCACACTCTCCGACTCCTCTACCTTACGCATATGACCGAGATCTAAATATTCCTTTAGGAAACTTGAATATTGCTCCTTTAAACTAGGTTGCTTGTTAAGCTTTCTTTCCAACGCATAAAATCTTTTAAGTGTAATTTCTTTGGATTCACCCAGCTGTACCAATTTCTCCTCCCTGATCGGAAGGCTAACCACGAATCGACCCTGAGAGTTCCTTCGTACCTTCCGCACAAAATGCTCTTCACACACCTGCTCTTCTCTCGTTAATAGCTGTCCAGCTCCGTAATCCTCCAGCTGCCAAAATTTATTCAATTGATTATCCAATTCCGTATTGGTAATTGCAGCATGACACCGCCTATTGTCTTCTCTACCCCGTTGCGCCGCCGGTACCATCCCAGATACTATCCAACCGAAGTGCGTTTTTTGTAAGGTAGGTTGCTCCCTAGATCTTCTAATTTGCCCTATACACATCAACCGCCAAAACAATTCAGCGCCCAACAGCACGTCGATACCGGAGGCCAGATGAAACCCCGGATCCGCAAGCTTGATGTTTCTTGGTATATAAATGCTATCTTTTTTAATTGCTGAGTTTGGTAACGGATCCGCAATCTTACTTACAATAATACAATCGGCTTCCACCTGAAATGCGTTATGACGTGAGCCTATCTTAATCTTCACCTTCTGATGCGCCTGCATCACCGACTGGCCAATGCCAGTGACCGAAACTCTTAACGTTTCGTGCTTCAAGTCCAACTGCCCCGCCAATTTAGCTGTTATGAAATTGGATTGCGAACCGCTGTCTAATAGCACGCGACACGTATGCTCTCCATCCAATTTATCATATACCGAAACCAATGCCATAGGTAACAGCACTTGCGGCACACCCGCCGCCACGACAGATCGAGTGGTGGCGACCACAGTGCTAGCGCCGCCGATCTCTCCCACTGATCCGTAAGTCACACCCGACCGGTCAAGACGTGCCTCGCTATGCAACAAAGTATTTTGCTTTTTGTGACAGTATTTGCAAGATCGCGACTTACAATTCCGTACCAAATGGTCACGCGCGCGAAGACAATTAACACACATCTCCCGTGTCTTTACCTCCTTCCATCGTTGATCCACGGACAACGCCCTAAACTGCTCGCAATAAAACAAAAAATGGGACTGTCCACACATCGGACATGCATCTTCTATCGTGGATAAATAAGAACTCGTATTCTTGCTTCTTGCGTTAAAATTGATCGCTACACCATTTGGTACTTTCCTATCAATTGCTTCCAGCGCTTGACATTTATGCAATAAAAAATCAATCATCTGCTTAAGCGACGGCATGTTAGTATCTAACAAACTGGTCTGCCACTCCCTCACGCTTACGCTATCTAACTTAGTGGACAGTAAATAAATGATAATATCATCCCATGCTTCCGTACGCCGACCTAACGCATTCAAGGCTCTCATATGCTTAAGAGTACCGTCCACTAGCTGTCGCAACACTACATGATTTTCTTTATTTACGCTGGGTAGCTCAAAAATAGCTTTAATATGATTCTGAATCACGAGCCGTTTATTATCATAACGCTCCTTGAGCATGGTCCATGCGACCATATAATTACTCTCCGATATCTCTAACGAATGTATCACTTCAGCCGCCTTCTCTATCAACGCTGATTTAAGATAATGAAATCGCTGTATATTTGTCAACGCGTCATTATCATGTATTAACGATCGAAATGTATCATGAAACGGGAACCATCCTTCAAGGTCGCCCGAGAATGTCGGCAACAAAATTTTCGGCAGTCTAATATTACTCTTACTGTTATTACCGCAGTGAAGAAACGTCAACAGACACGGCAGGCGACGGCGCGCGTAATCCCTCGATAATCGCCTCTAACTTACTGCTTACGAGAAAAAAAATATTCTCGAATATTTCTCTATCTTCCGCCTCTGCCACGTCCATCGTTTCCAGCTCGCTTTGTACCTCATTGTATTGTGTCCAACATTCATTCAATTTTTCCAAACGCATCCTTGCTTGCGAACTCCCCTCCGGCGTTGCCGCGCTGGACTCTACATAGTTTTTACAACGCGTGCATGCTGCTTTTATAATTGCACACTTCCTTCTCAAGTTCTGTTCTCTAGCCTCACTGCTCATTTTCGATACTTATGCGATTCAGATGAATTGAAATGTACGGGAATTACTATTCAATGGAATGCGCGACCCGGTATATCAAGGCTCGAAGGAAAGAGACAGGAAACCAAGATATGCGACAACAAATATGGAGACCGACCTTTGTATTGTTGAGCCCTCTCACTCTGTCTCACGGTCCCAGCCTATGTCGTCCTCTCTCGCCCTCTGTTGGTCCCTCTCTCTGCGCTCCCGCTGGACCCCAGAAGCTCCCGGCTGCACCGTGTTCTGTGTCCACCCGCGCCCTCATCTGCCTTGACCCTCCATGCTCTCCGTGTCCTGTGCTGCCCGTGAGATTCCTATGCTCCGCTTCCGGACGGCGACACGTGCTCCGAATTTAATATCTCGCCAATCTGCGACACCACTATGATATGTGCCGTATCCGGCTCGAAGGACCAATGATTATTCTAAAAATTACCGAATACGCACATCCGTCTACTACTATCCAGTATAGTAGGTGCACGCCACTAGCTCGACGAACAGGCCGCCCCGTCTTTCACTTTATTTTACAATATGTCTGATTTATTTATTATCAACAAAACTGTATAATGTACTAAACTCTTATTATAATCTTAATGTCTCTAGTCAGTGGTTTGTCGCAGACTGCTTCGATCGCGATCCTCGAATGCTCAGCCTGCTTTACGCCTGCGCAATAAATACTAACGCGAGCAATCACGATCCCATCGCATTCCCGTCAATGTACAAGTCATGTCTCAAATACTTACTCTAAGGCGATCGCCGACTCTATGAATCGCGTTGAGACTGGAGACCGCTCACGCGCCGCGGACGAGTATTCAGAGCTTCATTCTAATAAAGTTTTGACTGCCAATAACAGTACGGATTAAAATTTAAAAAATATTCAGTAAAGTTTAAGATTGGCCGTACATTTTCGTTTTTTATTCGTGCTGATTGGATAATTAGTTCGTGAGAACGAAAATCGTAAATCTAGTCATTTTTCAAGCTGACATCTTCTATCTCGAAAATTATTAATTTTATCAAAAAAGTCTGAGAGACAAAAAAGTTTCACTTTGACCCAATTAAGCTTACAGAATTTTTTCGAATTTTTTGTTCAAAGTTTTGATTTTTTAAACAAAAAATTGTAACTTTTTAATGATCACTTCAACAAAGAAAGTGTATATATGTATATGCTTTTTCGCAGAATAATATAAGGAATCGAGTCTAACCATTTTCAGTCGCTAAAACGTTGGATCTAGATTTTAAAAGATAAAAACTGTGAACAAAAATTCCGAAAAAATTCTATACGCTAAATTGGGTCAAAATTAACATTTTTTGTCTCTCTGACGTTTTTTTGCTAAAATCAATAGTTTTTGAGATAGAAAATGACAGAGCTTGAAAAATGACTAGATTTACGATTTTCGTTCTCACGAACTAATTTTCCAATCAGCACGAATAAAAAACGAAAATGTACGGCCAATCTTAAACTTTTGAGCATTTTTTTTATTTTAATCCGCACTGTTATTGACAGTGAAAACTCTATTACTATGTAGCTCTGAATGCTCGTTCGCGGCGCGTGAGCCGTCTCCAGTCTCAACGCGATTCATAGCATTGCAGGATTCGCAAGTCGACACAGCATGGCAACATGATCGGCGCGCCTACGTGGCAACGTAGCGTCGAGATCGCTCACGCGCCGCGGACCAGCATTCAGAGCATTATTCTAATAAAGTTTTGACTATCAATAACAGTACGGATTAAAATAAACAAAAATTCTCATTATAGTTTAAGGTCGGCCGAACATTTTCGTTTTTTATTCGTACTGATTAGATAATTAGTTCGTGAGAACAGAAATATTACATTGCAGTGAATGCAACGTCACCACCGAATGTTTAGATGCCTCCAAGTTTTTATTTTTCATATGTTCATTTATTCTAGTATTAAGTCTTCTCTTCGTTTGCCCCACATATGATGCATCGCAGTCTTTACAGTGTAATTTATAAACCAAATTATTGTTATCATATAAACTTTTTTTATCTTTTTGTACTCTAATAAATTTATTTAGTTTATTTATACATTTATATCCGATGGTATAAAAATTTTTTTGAAAAATTTGTTATCTAATTTGCTAACGACAATGAATCCAGATGTTACTCATACGCTATAGTACATGGTTTTGTATTTATATAGTCAAAAATTGTCATAAATTTCCAATCGGTCAAAATATGTCAACAGGTGTGACATTGTAGTCAAGTTTAAAAAATTTGTAAATAAGATAAAGACAGGTCAATATAAATGTCAAAATTAATTCCGTCGACCGATTGAAGATTTATGACAATTTTTTACTATGAAGACAAAACCATGCACTATAGCGTATGAGTAACATCTGGATTCATTGTCGTTAGCAAATTAGATAATAAATTTGTAACCATGTACATACACCATTTACATACACCAAACGGCCGCGAGTCCGCGAGATTGCCGAGAAAGCTTTCAATGCCGCGCACTTGAAAACAAGCGATCAGAGCCAGAGCCTGCTCCCTACCCCCCCTCCCACTCCTTCGCTCCCCGCGCCGACTTCGCTTGTCGCGCTAGCGACCAAAAATGCTTTCTCGGCGATTTCGGTCGCTCGGCGAATATCAGTATAAGGGACAAAAATACATTCTCGATAACACATAACTTTTGATAAATTTTATCAATGACATAATCCTGCCATTCATCTACATTAGCATAAATTATGTCAAAATGCAATGGTTTACGAGATATTAATTGTTTTCGATTTTTCGTGCACGTCATGTACCCCATTCGTAGACGTCATGTTCGAGAATGCAGTGTGGTCTCCAGCGTAAGGTGCGAGATTATTGTGCTGTAGATCCCGTATTCAAATCTTTGTCGTTTTTTTCTCTTTTTTGCCATAATTTTTTTAAAAATAAGTAAAGTCATTATTTATCTGCCTAATATATAATTGTTGGTTTAAAAATAAACGAATGACTTTAATAATTATATATTAGGCTGTTTATTAAGAACTTTACTTATTTAAAATAAAAATATGATAAAAAAGAGGAAAAAATAGCATTAATTTGAATACAGAATCTACAGCATGCTAATCTTGCACGTTACGCTCGAGACCACGCTGTTCTTACAGATTTCGATTACGAAT
Source organism: Cyphomyrmex costatus (assembly GCF_001594065.2). Classification (NCBI taxonomy): domain Eukaryota; kingdom Metazoa; phylum Arthropoda; class Insecta; order Hymenoptera; family Formicidae; genus Cyphomyrmex; species Cyphomyrmex costatus. The sequence goes on along the minus strand of NW_017275058.1, from coordinate 54,741 downwards.
AGGATTACGCGCGCGCGCGTTCACGGAAAATCATAAACAATTAATATCTCGTAAATTATCGCGTTTTGACATGATTTATGCTATTGTGGATTTTAATGTGAAAATTTTATGATTATTACAATTTATTAAAACTAATATGTTATTTAGAAGTCTTTTTTTGTCCCTTATACTGATATACGTCGAGCGACCGAGATTGTCGAGAAAGCATCTTTGGTCGCCAGCGAGACAAGCGGTTAGGGCGAGAGGAACGAACTTGCATTGTATACCGTTTATACTTATTTACAAACAGTATACATATATCAACAAAATTACCTTTTTAAAAAAAAGAAAAAAAGGCGCCAAGTGTGCGTGTTAGCCTCACAAAATAAAATGAAATCTTTTTAAATTGCGCCAATTGTGAAAGGAATATATTTTAACAATATATATAACATATATTTTATTTCAAAAAATAAAAGTTCAAAAAACTTGGCGCTGCTAGACCTCAAAATATAATAAGTGAATGTATACCAAATCCTATATCCTTGATTTTTTTGTACATTATTTATTTATACTTATTCTATACAAAATTACACAATTTCACGTTGTGCGTTTACTTGACACGAGATACTATATATATAATATTAGTCCGTATTCAGAACGCGTTTTTATTGATAAAAGCACGTTTTTATCTCTACAATTCTATAGTATGCGTAACGAAAACTATAGCATGTTAAAACGTTAACATCGTTGTAAGCGCGTTCTGAATACGGGCCACTGTGTCTCT
>NW_017275058.1:48748-53641 GCF_001594065.2 Cyphomyrmex costatus | reverse complement strand
CCCCCCCCTCTCTCTCTCGGCCGTGTTCGAGCTCAATCCTGGTCCTGTTCTATCGCAATTCTATTTAAGGTGAAATATCCGAATTGGCTTTACGGATTGCAAAATCCTTTTACAGAATAAAAGTACGCACGAAAAGGTATACTGCGAACTATGATTTCACGAGAAAATCGGAAAAAAATTAAAGAATTCACTTTTTCTGGTAAAGTACGATCACGTTCAATACCTGTTTTTACCGATGCTCTACAACGCCATCTCTTTCAAGACGGCGGAACTACTTCTAAACGCAATTTTGGCTCTGTCAAACTCTGTTGACGTTCAGAATCCTCGCGTAGATCGTGATTTCGTTTTGAAAAGAAATGTTTTTTTCTACGCATTTAATCTTGGATCTGCAAACTCAGGATTGTTCGTACAAGTCATCCCAATCCTGCAAAACGCTTATTTGCATTCTGCGATCTCTAAAACTTTTATATTAAGTGAATCTTAACCTCAAGTGACAGCTGTACGTGTCAGAATAAAGTGAATTTTTTCATTTTTTCCGATTTTCTAGTGAAATTAGGTTTCCCAGGATAGTTTTTCGTGCGTACTTCTACTCTGTGAAAGGATTTTGCAATCCGTAAAGCCAATTCGGATATTTCTTTTCAAAACGAATCGTTGTAAAACAGAACAACTTTAACATCCCCTTAAGCACGAAAATCTAAGAGACACGTATTTTTTTATACTAGCCCTAACTCATGTTTCAGAGGTGAAACACCCCTTTGAAAAAAACGGTATTTTTCTTTCGAGTCGAATATCGTCGGAAGTATAAAAGATATAAAAAAATTTTTTAAACAAAAGTTGTACAGTTTCAGGAGTACTTTAAAAATAAAAAGAAAAAAAAATTTTTTTTTGTTTAACATGTTACCCCCATCATCTTTAATTTTTTTAAATTTTCATATTTTTTCTTTACCAAATTAAAGATTATTTTTTTACGAATTCATCAACCATGTATAATAAAGTTATATTACAACATACCATTTTCGAGAAATAATTATTAACGCTTCCGTATATACGTTATCCATGTTCATATGCGTATAAGTAATTGTCGTCGAAACAATAAGATATATGAAAAGATAGTTTAAGTAAACTTTCATGGTTTTCTATATGCTTTATGAATGTATACATGTATTTAGATTTTCTGAATATGTAATATTTTTAAAATATACAGTATATCAACCCTGTTATTAATTGTTCGACATAAATTCTTCCATGAATAAAAATTAAAAACAATTTTATGTGTCTCGTATACAAATGATAAATGTCATTAAAATTAAGTAAGTAATAAGGTAGAATAACTTGGCGCCGACTATTGATATCAAATCTTTTATACAAATGATACATGTCATTAGAATTAAGTAAATAAGGATTATATCATGTAGGTTTTTAAAGACGGTTCTACTAAACAGCAAATGTGATTGGTCAGTTTCACAGTCGATTAAAAAAAAAATGAAAAAGATTTATTTAAATAGAAAAATGTTTTATGTAAAAACACTTCGCACTGCTAGAGCGAATAAGAAAAACAATGAAAACTATCTAAAAGCTATAAAAATTAATACAAATATATGTAAGGGTAATGATAATTTAAAAATTATAGTAAACATATTCTAAATGCTACATTTAATAAATACAGCTTACTTATCTTTTTTTATGTATTTCACTCGCATATACTGTACGCGAATATACATATACAGACTGCATACTTTAACTCTAGTAATTTCTAATCTCTTTTATACAAAATGTTACATCCATATATCATTTTATTATGACGTTATTACATTGGGATTGAGATACAATTCACTCGCGCATACATATACACGAATATATGTATACACACTAAATACTTTAATTCTCTTGAAAATGTTTCTTATCTTTATCATTGTATTTTATTACATCGAGATCGAGAACTAGCAGCGCGAAGTGTTTTTACATAAAAAATTTTTCTATTTAAATAAATCTTTTTCATTTTTTTTTTTAATTAAGTGTGATATAATTTTTTTAAAGAAGAATTAAATCACTTGGTTTCGAATAGGCAGATATTTTAATAAGAATACAAAGGCATATACTTAGGTTTCATTGTATGAAGATAAAGATAATTCCACTTAGGTTTTACTTTTTAATTTAGTGGAATTTAAACAATAGTACTATATGGGTTCTTAAAGATTAAAGGTACCTGTGTTTTACTTATTAATTTGGTAAAATTTAACTTGGCGCCGATTGTTGATATCAAATCTTGTATACAAATGATAAATGTCATTAAAATTAAGTAAGTAATAAGGTAGAATAACTTGGCGCCGACTATTGATATCAAATCTTTTATACAAATGATACATGTCATTAGAATTAATTAAATAAGGATAATATCACGTAGGTTTTTAAAGATGGTTCTACTAAACAATGTGATTGACTGTGATTGACAAATGTGATTGGTCAGTTTCACAGTCGATTAAGTTGATGAAACTGGCCCAAATGGTTTTTTGTCCAGCAGCACCCACTCTTAGCACTTTTTTCTACCTTTTTTTTTTAAAAAAAGTAAGTTTATATGGTATATACATACAAAAGATACATGTCATTAGAATTAAATAAATGTATAAGGATGGTACCTCTTAGATCTTTACAGACAGAATTTTTAAGGACTAGTTAATTAAATGATATATTTTGTGGGAAAAATCCATATTATATGACAAGATAGTGAAATAAAAGAAGGGAGGATGCAATGTATCGAAGTTAGTATAAATTGTATATTTATATAGATATTTTAATATCAGTTACTTTCGTGATAATATATTATGTTGAAGTACAGATGTATCAAAAATATATATAAAAAATGATTTAAAGATTAATTTAAAAATATATTGTTTATATTATATATGAAGGAGAGTGAAAATGATGAGTAGTAGGGCGTATCTGATACGATTGAAATCAACATTGTATCAGATATTTTTAAAATCTCTATTAATTTGTTCTCTCTATTATATACATAATTATAAAAGAACAGATTCTTTGTACTGAATTATAATTTCAGATTTATTGAAAGGAAAGGCCTCAACCAATCTGTCTGTATATATCTTTTACTAAAATATCCAGAAAATTATTTGTACATTTCCTTAAAAGGTAATGTGTACTAAAAAAAAAACAAATATAATAATTCTTTATTTTGCGTAATCTTGATTTTCTCATCACTGTGTTTATTTTGTGAGTTGCCTTTTACTATATTATTATTTATTTGTCTGGTAGTTATCTCAAAATTATTCTATGAAATAATGTATTATTTATCAGGGTATACTTGTAAAGATATTGTAAAAAATAGGACAAATGTAATAGAGACCTGATAAATAATAAATTATTTCATAGGATAATATTGAGATAACTATCAAATATAAAGTTATATACTGACAGATTGGATTCAGGTCTTTTCTTTCAAAATCTGTAATTAAAATACAACACATAGAATCAATCTTTTTTAACAAATTTTATATAGAGCACAGAGAAAACAGGTTAATAGATATATTATAAAACTTATCTGATACGATATCGAAGAGATGTTTTAATAATTTCACGCTAATTCCACGAACCAAAAGCGTGCTTGGTGATTTCAAAATGTGTGAATGTAACAAAGAGATGCCGAGCCATCAATCACGTCAGATTGCGTTAAATCGAGAAGATTCAAATCTTCACTTCCTACTGCATTGCGTACACTCTTAATTAAAATTTTTTTAATAATCCTGCGTACGAAAGGATATTGCAACTTTAATAAATTATTTCATATTTCATAAAATAATCAGATAAATGAACAGAAAATTTATTTATTTTAACATCACTTACATGTTTTTATATGCCATCGATGTGACAAATTTCCTATCCTGTATTTATGCTCGCAGCATTTTCGAACGCAAGCACTGTTGTTGCGCAGGTTTTATACCATATATAAAATATCTGCGCAACGACCTTAGCTAGTAGAATTGTTTTTAAAAAGTTACACAGATATTCTAACCTCACTTAGATATTCGTCTATGCCATCGATGTGACAAATTTCCTAACCTCATTCCTTTGTTATTGCCGAGACTCAATCCGACTTTATCGATCTTACAAATCGCAGAGATCGATATTATAGGGTGCGGTCGAGTTGCCACTACCAGAGAGAAACCTCTCTGCCACTACGAATACTTTGAAGCATTTCTTGATTGGTTAATTTGTAAAATACTTTCTTCTGATTGGTTAATCAAACGCTTCGAAGCATTCGTAGTGGCAACTCGACCGAACCCATAGATACACATTTATATCTCTTGCGCCAAAACTTCCAGAATGCATTTCCTCTCTCCGTAGCTGACGACGACGACGCCGACGACGACGACGGCGACGACGACGGCGACGACGACACATTGTTTCTTACAAACACCTAAACACCCATTTCCTCGAAGGCGAACACGTAGACACCTACTTCCTCGACGGCGAACATCTAGACACTTATTTCGTCAACGGCAAACACCTAGACACCCATATCCTCGACGGCGAACACCTAGACACTTATTTCGTCGACGGCGAACACCTAGACACCCATATCCTCGACAGCGAACACCTAGACATTCACTTCCTCGACGTCGAACACCTAAACACTCACTTCCTCGACGTCGAACACGTAGACACCCACTTCCTCGAAGGCGAACACCTAGACACTTACTTCCTCGAAGGCGAACACCTAGACACTCACTTCCTCGAAGGCGGACACCTAGACACTCACTTCCTCGACGTAGACACCCACTTCTTCGAAGGCGAACACCTAGACACTTAGTTCCTCGAATGCGAACACCTAGACCCCTATTTCCTCGACAGCGAACACCTAGACACTCACTTCCTCGA
>NW_017275058.1:42993-44837 GCF_001594065.2 Cyphomyrmex costatus | reverse complement strand
GTCCCATCGATGTACAAGTTCACAGAAAATAGTTCAACGATCAACATCGATCTTTCAAATGATAGCGTTCTAAATTCAGATGAGCCTTCAACCCAAGAAGAGCAGCGACAGCAACGCATTGGTGATCGACAAGATGAGCAGGATCAAACTGATAGACCAGAGCAACCAGTCAGAGAAAGATATGGACTACGTTCCCGAACCCATTTAAATCCTCCAGACAGATACGAAGCTCACTTCACGGAATTCAACATACCACAGACGTACAATGAGGCCATCACTGATGCTGACTCGGTGCTATGGAAAGCAGCAATCAAGGAGGAGTTGTCAGCGCATCAGCGGAATCAGACCTGGGAGCTGCGACCCTTGCCGTCAGGCAAAGCAACAATAGGTTCAAAATGGGTCTTTCAGATTAAACGAGACAGCGATGGAAACATCTCAAGATATAAAGCCAGACTGTGCGCGAAAGGATACGCGCAGCAGAAAGGAACTGACTATTTTGAAACCTACTCTCCGACAATAAGATACGACAGCATTCGCATACTTCTTTCTACAGCGGTACAGTTAAGTCTTCAAATAAAGCAATTTGACGTGAGAACAGCCTTCTTATACGGAAAATTGGAAGAAGAAGTGTACATGGATCCACCAGAAGGCATCGAGGTAAGCAACCATCTAGTTTGCAAGCTGAACAAGTCGCTCTACGGCCTCAAACAGGCATCTAGGTGTTGGTACACCCGATTCGACAACTTTCTGAGAAAAATTGGACTGGAAAAGTGTGACGCTGATAAATGTGTCTATAAAGGTAAATTCAACAAAAAGGAGGTTTACCTTGCCCTCTACATAGATGACGGCTTAATCTTTGCCAAGTCAGAGGAAACTGTGAATCAATTGATCGACAAGCTTGTTCAGGAATTTGAAATAAAGGTTTGCGAGTTGAATTTCTTCGTCGGAATGGAGGTACTCAAGAACCCGAGAAACGGATCCATATTCATTCATCAACAGCGCTATATCGAGTAGATCATCAACAAGTTGGGATGACGCAATCGAAACCTGTCAGTGTACCAGCGGACCCGAATGTGAAACTGGAGCCGTCCGAAACGGAAGAAAGTGATGGGAGAAATATCCCCTACCGTGAGGCCATCGGATGCCTTATGTTTGCAGCGATAGTAAGTCGTCCGGATATTGCATTTGCAGTATCTTACCTGAGTCGGTTCACTAACAACCACAACGACAGTCACTGGAATGCGATCAAAAGAGTCATTAAATATCTCAAAAACACTACTGACTATGGAATTGAATACAGCAAGGTTAGCAGTATACTAGAGATGCAAGGCTATTGCGACTCGGATTACGCAAATGACATCGAGACCAGGAGATCAACCTCCGGTTACGTATTCGAAATAGGTAATGGTGCTGTGACATGGAGCAGCAGAAGACAGAAATGTGTTTCCTTGTCAACAACAGAAGCCGAATATGTGGCAGCATGCGAAGCATGCAAAGAAGCAGTATGGATACGAAATCTGCTTCAAGATCTGGACTCAAGAGTATGCAGTAATCCAACCATTTTAAGAATCGATAATCAAGGAGCCATAAAGCTAGCCATTAATCAAGATTATCACAAAAGGACAAAGCACATCGACATTCGTCATCACTACATTAGGGAGAAACTCGAAGACAATGTCATAACTGTGGAGTACATTAGTACTGAAGACGAAAAGGCAGACATATTAACCAAGGCATTACCACGCGAACAATTCCAGAAATTAAGGAAAGCCATTGGCATGAAGAGCGCTCATGCTTTTAAGAATGAGTGACACCTTGTCTGAAGCCTGGACAATATCTTTTTT
>NW_017275058.1:35752-40271 GCF_001594065.2 Cyphomyrmex costatus | reverse complement strand
TTAAGGAGGCTCTATCGGTATTCCGACGTCAAATGAGGACTACGGAAAAGTGTGGAAAAAACTGCTTTTAACACTCATAAATCTTATTTCTAAAATTATAATTTTATTTAAGATGACTGTTAAATTGATTAATTTGAAGTGTACACAATGTATATTATTTATTAAGTAAAAAATACAAGGCTTGGTTGAAGAGAGTAGTAACCTCTGAGGCTCTGAAGCGCATGCGTGTGAGCTCGCGACAGCAGAAGCGTTACAACTTATACACTTTTTACAACTTCTTTATTAAATATCTCATTCACTTCTTCGGCAACGTATTATTTTTTTTTGCTTTAAATGATAAACGAGATCCTACACTTTCATATATCAGTTTTTTATTTACTTCTTGACACATTCTGAAAAGATATATATTTATAACTAATAAATTTTTCATATCTCCCATAAGACATGTGTATTAATCGGACTTTTCAAAAGCGTTTTTCCTGAGTTTGAAGTCGGCAACCCTACCTAAAAACTTTACCTAGGGCTTTAGCTACTTTTAAAGAACAATATTTATATTTTTTCATATTTTTCTAGTCACCTTATCCTAACGATAGAACCTCCTTAAATTTTTTTTTGATTCATCTGCCTACGTTGTTTTGTTTTCGAGATACAGCTGTTTAAGTTTGTTTTTGAAATGTAATTTGGAGCAACATGAATAATTTATTGTAAAAATATGTCCAAAATAATTTTTTAAAAATTGGATTTCACTTATTTTCAACACATTATAATCATATAAAAGTAATGTAATCATATAAGTTGGTATGCGGGTGTGACAAGTTATTAAAAAACATCCTCGAAAAATGGTGTTTTTGGAAGAAACGATATAAAAGTCATCCATCTACTTCTTTTTTGGCTAATATGTTTTTATTTATTGATTTTACGAAGAAAATGCATCAGATCCAAATTGAAGGTAACAAAATTTGCTATAAAAAATGTACGTTGACATTCGATTATTAATGAGTAGTATCGTGCGACAAATTATTGAAAATGCTTGATATTTTCAATTTTCGGCAACATTAAATTTCCAGCCTTTTTTAATATCAAAAATAATCTACTTAACAATTTTTGAGAATTTTTTCAAGTATTTCCAGTGATTCTGTATACATTTAAGTATGGATATGCACGGTATAATATTTTTAGGACGGATAGTACACAAGAAAAAGCCCACCGTCGGACAGCATGGCGGGTATATTCGATATATATATTTTTGAAAAAGTGATTAAACGAGCTGTGTGTGTGTGTTTGTGTATGTGTATATACATATATTGATAGGTATATATGAGCGCTCATCCACCCGCACACTGTGATTAAACTATCTGACATAAAATATGTAAGTATTTGTATAATACAGTTACGTTGATTTTCTGTATTAATGTACGTGTTACATTAAATTTCCAGCCTTTTTTAATGTCAAAAATAATCTACTTAACAAATTTTGAGAATTTTTTCAAGTATTTCCAGTGATTCTGTATACATTTAAGTATGGATATGAACGGTATAATATTTTTAGGACGGATAGTACACAAGAAAAAGCCCTCCGTCGCACAGCATGGCGGGTATATTCGATGTATATATTTTTGAAAAAGTGATTAAACGAGCTGTGTGTGTGTGTGTTTGTGTATGTGTATATACATATATTGATATATATGAAGGCTTATCCACCCGCACACTGTGATTAAACTATCTGACATAAAATATGTAAGTATTTGTATAATACAGTTACGTTGATTTTCTGTATTAATGTACGTATTCGTCTTAACGTTTCTGACGCATGCGCGTCGTATACAGCTGTACGTGGCTGTGATACTTCTCTGCAGTGCACAACATATTATGAAATTATTTCTTTTAAATGAAATTTTTAACAAATAAGCCGATAGTTTTTTAATTTAATTCAATTTGTTAATGTACGTGGTTTATTTTTGTATACATTTTTGGTGCACGTACATTATGGTGGAAATAATAATAAGAAAATTTCAAACGTTTAAAAAATCAGTACAGTAATAATATGTTATTCAAGTTAAAAATTAAAAATGTATTAAAACTTATAAATAAATATAAAAATATATATAATTACAATGACAACGCTTGTTATGTTTTAAAAAAACAAATAAAATAAAGATATTAAATTACGGTATTAGAACAAGACAAACAAATTAAATGATGACAATTTTTAAATGATGACAATTTTAATTAAAAATATTCTATATTTAACTGAGAAACGTTTCAACTTTTACAAAAGTCCTCTTCAGTCTCCTTTATAAATGATACATGACAAACGAAGTACGGTTACTCTTTCAAACTATAGTCCATCAAGTCAGCAAGTAAAATGAATATTGTTTATCAATCCGAACAAAGAAAATTATCCGCATCGTAATTCTAAATCCATATTATTATAAATTAGGAAACAATTCTAAAAATTATAAATTAAAATGAAACTATTTAACTTACGGTAAATCAGATGCTATGAATAATTTTCATCCTTCAAGTGAAACAATGTAAAGTGTAAAATGGTCTGTATCGAACGACAGTTGTCACAAGAATAAAAGAAAACAAACTTATATGTTTGACATATCATATAATGTATATGTATTATTCTGAGGGTAATGACCTAAGCAAATGATCATAAGTTTTGTCTAATTTTTCCGTATCTTTTTGCGCGTTAATTCCGTTTTTTTGTTCTTTGATGAATAACATCTCAGAAATCAATCTTTTATTATAATGAGATTCAACATCCATAATACGTATATTATTCCAATCAAAAGTATGTCCAGATCTATTACAATGTTCTGATAGAACTGAGGGTCTTGCTGGATTTCTTTCAATATTATATTTATGTTCTTTTATTCTCGTAATCAATCTCCTTTTCGTTTGTCCTACATATGACGCATCGCAATGATTACAGTCTACTTTGTAAACTACATTATTTTTTTGTATCTTTTCAGTGCTGTCTTTATGAACTTTAATAATTTTATTAAGTTTATTGATGCTTCTAATTCCTATGGTAAATACATCTTTGTTTAAACTACTAGTAATAGAATTCGTAACATTCTGAATATAAGGTAATACAAAAAGTTTCTTATTGAGAGGTTTATAATGTGTAATTTGGTTTTTATTTTGTGATGTATGTAATTTATAACTTAATAAATGATCAATTCTTTTTTGTATTTTACTGAATATAAGATGTAAGGGATAATTGTTATTTAATAATGTAGTGATACAAAACTCAATGTTCTTAATATGAAATTCTGGATTAGACAGCAATAATGCTCTATCAACCATGCCATAAATAACACCTATTTTATGTGCTAAAGGATGATTTGAGAAAAATGAAAGGTATCTTCCAGAGAAAGTGTCTTTATGATACCAGTCTATTTTTAAAATGTTGTTGTCAATGTTAATGTTTAAATCTAAATAATTTAAAGATCTGTTTTTTTCAATTTCAAATGTAAATTGTAATCTATTATGTATACTATTAAACGTTTCCAAAACCTTGTCAATTGAATCTTTGTGTACCGTCATGATAATGTCATCCACGTATCGAAAATAAAACAGATCATTTAGTTGCAAAATATTTAACGCTTTTTCTTCCAAGTCTTGCATAACAATATGTGCTATGATGGGAGATAATGGTGACCCCATAGGGGTTCCATACACTTGTTTGTATATTTTGTTGTTAAAAACAAAGTATGTCGAATCAAAAATAAAATTGATAATTTTGATAAATTCGTCTAAAGGAATCTTAGTTTTAGTCGTAATTGTTTGCCATCTTTTCCTTATACTATCAGTAGCAAGATCAAGAGGAATATTAGTGAACATCGAAACAACATCTAAGGAAATCAAAACATCTGAATCGTTAATCCGTTTTCCCTCCAGTTTTTTAAATAAATCGAAACTGTTTTTAATATATTTACTATCACAAGTCAAACTTTTTGAAATAATGTTATGCAGCATAGTTGATATCCCATATAAAACCGTATTAATCGATGAAACAATAAGTCGAAAAGGAAAATTGATTTTATGAATTTTAGGAAGACCATAAACCTTGGGCAGAGACGAATCGCTGAATTTCAATTTATATGACAACTGTTTAGAAATGTATTCTTTATCTAACCAATTTTTGATTGTATTATTCAAATTCTTTTCAATTATATGTATTGGATTCTTTTGAACCAATTTATATGTATTAGTATCTTCTAACATAATTTCTATTTTTTGAATGTATTCGTCTCTGTTCAAGGCCACAGTGGTATTACCCTTATCCGCTCTGGTGAAAATGATATTCTCATTATCTTTACAAAATTTCAAAGTTTCTTTGTACATTTGACACAAATTATTATCGATATTATTGTGAGATGTATTGTTATCATCAGTAAATTCTTTTAATTTTTGTACAACATCCACTCTAAGTTTAGATCTACATTTTTCATTAATACAATTATTATAATTTTCAAAATCTTTGATAAATTCTTTAGTTGACTTC
>NW_017275058.1:29617-32429 GCF_001594065.2 Cyphomyrmex costatus | reverse complement strand
AGTTTTTTCTTCACTATAATCCAGTTGACAATTATAGTCACTTTTGGTCTGTCTTATGTGACTGGCGTAATGAAGAATACACTTGGTCAATTATATTTATCTCATATCTGTTTTTGATCAAGAAGTTCAGTATCTTTTATATGCACTTGGCGTATATTTTTTTCTTTTTTTAAAAAAAGGTTTTTTATGGGATAACAATAACTCTCAAATAAGTTCACAGCAAATTCATCCCAATAAATTTAATAAACAGTTAGACAACAATTTATTTAACACAAACAAAAAATGGTTTATCAATCTTTCTGGTTGTGACATTCCCTCGTCAGTTACTAATTTAGTTCAACTGGGAGATAAGTTTTCTCTTCCTTCACATATTGATTGAAGTCAACTAAAGAATTTATCAAAGATTTTGAAAATTATAATAATTGTATTAATGAAAAATGTAGATCTAAACTTAGAGTGGATGTTGTACAAAAATTAAAAGAATTTACTGATGATAACAATACATCTCACAATAATATCGATAATAATTTGTGTCAAATGTACAAAGAAACTTTGAAATTTTGTAAAGATAATGAGAATATCATTTTCACCAGAGCGGATAAGGGTAATACCACTGTGGCCTTGAACAGAGACGAATACATTCAAAAAATAGAAATTATGTTAGAAGATACTAATACATATAAATTGGTTCAAAAGAATCCAATACATATAATTGAAAAGAATTTGAATAATACAATCAAAAATTGGTTAGATAAAGAATACATTTCTAAACAGTTGTCATATAAATTGAAATTCAGCGATTCGTCTCTGCCCAAGGTTTATGGTCTCCCTAAAATTCATAAAATCAATTTTCCTTTTCGACTTATTGTTTCTTCGATTAATACGGTTTTATATGGGATATCAACTATGCTGCATAACATTATTTCAAAAAGTTTAACTTGTGATAGTAAATATATTAAAAACAGTTTCGATTTATTTAAAAAACTGGAAGGAAAACGGATTAACGATTCAGATGTTTTGATTTCCTTAGATGTTGTTTCGATGTTCACTAATATTCCTCTTGATCTTGCTACTGATAGTATAAGGAAAAGATGGCAAACAATTACGACTAAAACTAAGATTCCTTTAGACGAATTTATCAAAATTATCAATTTTATTTTTGATTCGACATACTTTGTTTTTAACAACAAAATATACAAACAAGTGTATGGAACCCCTATGGGGTCACCATTATCTCCCATCATAGCACATATTGTCATGCAAGACTTAGAGGAAAAAGCGTTAAATGTTTTGCAACTAAATGATCTGTTTTATTTTCGATACGTAGATGACATTATCATGACGGTACAAAAAGATTCAATTGACAAGGTTTTGGAAACATTTAATAGTATACATAATAGATTACAATTTACATTTGAAATTGAAAAAAACAGATCTTTAAATTATTTAGATTTAAACATTAACATTGACAACAACATTTTAAAAATAGACTGGTATCATAAAGACACTTTCTCTGGAAGATACCTTTCATTTTTCTCAAATCATCCTTTAGCACATAAAATAGGTGTTATTTATGGCATGGTTGATAGAGCATTATTGCTGTCTAATCCGGAATTTCATATTAAGAACATAGAGTTTTGTATCACTACATTATTAAATAACAATTATCCATTACATCTTATTTTCAGTAAAATACAAAAAAGAATTGATCATTTATTAAGTTATAAATTACATACATCACAAAATAAAAACCAAATTACACATTATAAACCTCTCAATAAGAAACTTTTTGTATTACCTTATATTCAAAAAGTTACGAATTCTATTACTAGTAGTTTAAACAAAGATGTATTTACCATAGGAATCAGAAGTATCAATAAACTTAATAAAATTATTAAAGTTCATAAGGATAGTACTGAAAAGATACAAAAAAATAATGTAGTTTACAAAGTAGACTGTAATCATTGCGATGCGTCATATGTAGGACAAACGAAAAGGAAATTGATTACGAGAATAAAAGAACATAAATATAATATTGAAAGAAATCCAGCAAGACCCTCAGTTCTATCAGAACATTGTAATAGATTTGGACATACTTTTGATTGGAATAATATACGTATTATGGATGTTGAATCTCATTATAATAAAAGATTGATTTCGGAGATGTTATTCATCAAAGAACAAAAAAACGGAATTAACGCGCAAAAAGATACGGAAAAATTAGACAAAACTTATGATCATTTGCTTAGGTCATTACCCTCAGAATAATACATATACATTATACGATATGTCAAACATATAAGTTTGTTTTCTTTTATTCTTGTGACAACTGTCGTTCGATATAGACCTTTTTACACTTGTACATTGTTTCACTTGAAGGATGAGAATTATTCATAGCATCTGATTTGCCGTAAGTTAAATGGATTCATTTTAATATATAATTTTTTGAACTGTTTCCTAATTTATAATAATATGGATTTAGAATTACGATGCGGATAATTTTCTTTGTTCGGATTGAGAAACAATATTCATTTTACTTGCTGACTTGATGGACTATAGTTTGAAAGAGTAACCGTACTTCGTTTATTTTGTCATATATCATTTATAAAGGAGACTGAAGAGGACTTTTGTAAAAGTTGAAACGTTTCTCAGTTAAATATAGAATATTTTAATAAAAATTGTGATTATTTAAAATTGTCATCATTTAATTTGTTTGGCTTGTTCTAATACCGTAATTTAATATCTTTATTTTAATTGTTTTTTTAAAACATAACAAGCGTTGTCATTGTAATTATATATTTTTATATTTATT
>NW_017275058.1:18202-29233 GCF_001594065.2 Cyphomyrmex costatus | reverse complement strand
AGTGCTACCACAATTAAGTCTCGCATTTCAGCCTAGCAACGAGCTGGCGGAAATGCAAGATTATTACTGCAAAGCAACCTTTGCATTTCGGCATAGCAACGACTTGCGGAAATGCAGGGCTGCAAATTCCATAACGCGTGCGGACAACGATCACTGATCGAACGCAAGCAATGACCGCACGCACATTGAACGATTAGTAATAAAAAGCAAATCTTGCACTTCGACAGGACAACGAACTGCCGAAATGCAAGAGGACGAAGTCCGCGTTGCACACGGCACGAATGCCGCTAGTTCGATGACTCCGTGACGCCTATATATTCGGCGGTCTAAGGACCGGCGAGAGAGTCTTGTCAAACATCTAAACGATACGTTACGCGCGTCGCGAGAACCGAGTCATATTACATCCGCGATAACGAGTGTCGCCGACCGGTCTAAGTCACGAGCGAGGACTTTAACCCGAATATATTCTTTAATTAAATCAATTCGACAATTGTAACCAACTATTCGAATTGTAACATAAGCAATTAACCACCAAAGTGTAATCATTCAATCGGGTAATTATAATAATTAAATAAAGGGTTACGATTACTTGAATAAATGTAATCAGTGGTAATAACCACTCGAAATTGTAAGTGTTATAATAAATAAAAAAGGGTTATTTTAATAAAAGTGTGGTGCAGTGTGTGTTTGTTCTACGACCTTGACCACTTTCTTCGTTTTCCTCGTGGGTTCCAACCCTTTGAGCGGATCGAATCCCAAATTAATATCTTGTTGCACCGAGAGGTACAACAGGATTCTCACGACGGAACTAAACAACTAGCTCAGCCAACGGAATTGGCAGAGGGGAGTGGTTCGCGGTGAGCGGGGAAATTATCGGAGAACGATAGAGAGGCTAAAAGAAAGACACAATAATTAATATTAACAATAGAGAGAAATCGATATATTTGGAACAGACTGTACAGAGATGTTCAAACGAAATAACGTTACAACGTTGACCTTCCGGGCTCTATGTCGCCGAGTAATAACAACAGCTCTTTCGCACGTTGTCGGCAACGAGGAATAATTACGCTAATAATTAGGCGACAAGAATAGGTGAACAATTCTAAATGCTACTACGTTGACAATAAAAGATTTCACAGAATAATCGTAGTATAGGATTCCATGGAAGCCGACAACGATTCTATAACGCGCAGCAACGCCAGTCCCGACTTTAAAGAATTCTCAATAACGGACTAATACAAAAGTGACTGGGCGGCAACGAGGACGAGCGATGACAGAAGTTATTCTCTCTCACGTCTGAGCATCCGAGCGGATGGCTTGCACTCACGGCAACAATAACTCTAAATGCCCGTAGGCGACCGATCCGATATCGGCAACACAAATACGAAATATAGCCTCGCAGGCGATCCGCTCAAGACGCATATCACATACCGCGACCGGTGGTTTTACACAAATTTCGACGCTCGCCTCACCACAATACGATCTTCATCGATCCTCCTTCTCGACCTCGACTCGTTCGGTAGCGTCGTCGACCGGTGCTTCACGGGCTCACCGAAAATACGTCGCCAGCTAACGGGAGATCCTGTGCCCTCCTCACAGATGCTCTAGTGCCGCCCAAGTGGCGATCGGGAGTCCTCGCGGATTCATGCAGGCCGTTGGCCGCTCTCTTATCGGCCTCTTCTTATTCCAATTGGCTTGTCGCAGCCATGTGACCCCGCGGCTAATCACAGCGAGTCCTGCGGGTCGCGCATCCTTTGCGTGTCTGGCGCGCTTTTCCAAATCAGCTGGTGCGGCTTTTCCGCTCGTTCGGCGGTCTTCCTTCGCTCTCCGCAAAAGTGAAGACGGCTGTTGGTTTTCGACTAGTGCTGCCTCAATCTGTTATTATGTCTTTCTCCGAGGCGTCTGCAATAATTAAGGTGCGACAATCACCCCATAATATTAAAAGTATCAGAGACTACAAAACAATACGACCTGCGTGTTCCGCACTCCTCGATGACACAGCTTAGATCCTCTCAAATGATTTCCGGCTTCCTCGGCGACGTCTTCTTTCTTCCTTCCGTAAGTGAGGCGGCTAAAATACAAGGCTCTATCACAACCACCGCTCACTCTCAGACGTGACTAAGAATCGTTATTAAAAGATCTTAAATTACTTACAAAAAATACAAAAAAAAGGTATAAATTTTGGAC
Organism: Cyphomyrmex costatus; assembly: GCF_001594065.2. Classification (NCBI taxonomy): domain Eukaryota; kingdom Metazoa; phylum Arthropoda; class Insecta; order Hymenoptera; family Formicidae; genus Cyphomyrmex; species Cyphomyrmex costatus. Next base: position 27,046 of record NW_017275058.1, on the reverse strand, counting down.
GCTCGCTTGTGCCCTCGCCCTACGAGCTTAGAGGACACAGAATCTCCGCTCTGCCGCACTCACGAGTGACTGACACAAAGTGTCACGTCACAATATATACAAGTTAAAAATGTTCGTTTAAAAAGAAATTTTTTATTCAAGTTAATAAAAAAATTGTTCAGAAAAATATGAAAAAAAACACGTATTTCTTATTTTGTTTCATTTTTTTTTTTATATTTGTGTTCAAAGTGTATGATGTTACATTTCTTACGGGATGTAAATTGCATCATTCGCACAGTGCAGTCTGGCTGTTAATGGGTTCAACATGTTTCTGGTTTATCAATAATAAAAAACTTGTATTTTTGATTGTAATTTTTATATTTTTTTTTAAGATACTCGTAGATATTGATAGACGATGCATTATTTGTAATAAAGGGGAAACGTCAGGCCAGTTGTCCAATGTGGGGAAGAAAGGTTTAAACGGCTTAAAGGAGTCAAGTCGATTGCGGCAAGACGGAAAACACAATATGATGACTTCATCACCTCAAGTATTCGTTCATTATGAATGTAGAAAAAATTATACACGGAAAAGGAGCATAAACTTTGATTTGAAAAGAGAAGAAAAAAGCAGTGAAATAGTGGAAGTAGATTATACTTCTGTTCCATGCCACGGAACGAAAAGAAAAAGTCCATTTAATTTTTCTACATGTTATTTATTTTGTTCAGATGTTATCGATGAAGCGTTTTACAAGGTACGTAATAAAAGCCGAAAAGATTGTAGACGAGCAGTGTGCAAAGTGCAAAAAGATTGTACGGGCGAAGTATTGAAAGAAGCTGCTGTCATGCGCGATGATGAGTTAGGACGAAAAGTGCTTCAGCGTTTGTCATTCACACGAAGTTTAGTTGAGAGTGGAGCAATCTACCATAAAGATCGTTACACATCATTTCAGAGAGTAAACAAGTTTAACAAAACAGGAAGACCTTTATCAATTGATACTGCATCAGCAATGCAATGCATTTTTAATTACATGCGTAGCTCCGAAGAATGTCAATTTTCAAGCTCAGAATTACTTTCTGTCGTTGAGAATGCAGGGCATATTGTACCTTCGTGGAAAACTGTGGAAAGTAAATTGCAAGCTGAATTGGGAAATGACGTAATTATTACACAAGGTAAAGGTCGACAGCGAATCGTATGTTTTTCTAACATTGGACATAATATAATTTACAGTGATTGGTATAAGCGTCGATTATTAGATGATACAAGCGAGAAAATACGAATTATTGAAAAAGCTGCTGAAATTATAAGAGCAGACATTAGAAAAACATACTGCGACGTGACTTCGTATCCTTCGAGTACACAATTCTTTGACGACGTGAATTATTACATACCGGAATCACTGAGAGTACTATTGGAGAACATTATAGCACATAAAACAAAGACTGATACTTTGAAAAAGAAATGTAATACAATCGCTCATTGTATTATGTCAGCTGTAAAACCTAATTCTTTTATATCGACCATTCAACTTGGGATCGCTTCCTATTTATACAAAAAAATTGGATCAAAAACCATAATTGATGTTCTCTCGAAATTAGGTCTTTGTGCTTCGTACAGCGATGTGAGAATATTAGAATCGTCGATTTTGCAAGCACCACCAGATGAAATAGAACCTCATACCCACTGTCAGTTTATCTTTGATAATACCGACTTTAATGTCAACACTATCGATGGGCTGCATTCCTTTCACAGTATGGGCGGAGTCCAGTGTGTCACTTCGATTTCGGTAATCATAAACAATTCTGATCGTATTAAAAAAACGTCTGTCCTAAGGAAATCCGATCAACTTCAGAAAAGTGGCGTGAAAGAATTGAAAATTTTTCAAGATAAGACGAAAGCTGGATTTCATTCCATTGTTCTCCATGACTTAAGCAAAGAAGTAGCTGCAATTATCAAGTGGTAAAATAAAGTATTATTAATGCCAACCAATGTTGATGTCTTATGGATGATAGGCAAGTTTTTCAACGTACCTAACATTCCTGGTTGGAGGGGCTTTAATGAAAAAATAACGCAATACAAAAGTGTAGTTAAAACCAAAGTTTTGTTTCTGCCTTTCACAAAAGCTCCGCCGAGTGACTACGACACTGTATACACTTCTTTACATATGGCCGCTGAAAAATCGGCAGACGTACAATTACAAACTACTTTTGTAACATTCGATCAGCCGTTATATGTCAAAGCTAGGGATATAGTTGCTTGCTGTGGAGGAGAGTGTGAATTGAAAAATATTATCGTAAGGTTAGGTGGATTTCATACTCTAATGTCGTTTCTGGGCTGCATCAGGTTCATAATGGCCGGTAGTGGTATACGTGAAGTTCTAAGCGTCATATATGCACCTAATTCCGTTGACAAATTGCTTGCTGGACACGCGTATGCCAGAGCAGTGAGAGCTCATTTATTGCTGCAATTAGCTCTGTCAAAAATAATACTTAAAACATTATTAATTGAATTTGAAGAGCGTGAAACTGTTTTTTCGATGCTTCAGAATTTTTCAGAAGATACTCCAACAGACGAAGAAATAAGCGAACATCCTATCGTTGCACGACTTGCCGAAAAACTAGAAGATCGTTTACTGGATCTCACAAATAATGGACCTACTGCTAAGTTGTGGCTACAATACTTTCATATGATCACGATTCTTAAATTGTTCATACAGTCCGAAAGAGAAGGTAACTGGAGAAACCACTTGTTGGCTGTGCGGCACATGCTGCCATATTTTCACTCGACCGGACATTTCTCGTATGCCAAATGTTGTCACGTTTATTTGCAGGATATGGCAAATTTGAAGAATGTTATGAATGCACAGGAATTTCAAGAATTTACAGAAAATGGGAGATTTACTTTTAAGCGAACGGACAAGCACTGGTCCGGAACCTGGTCCGACCAAATTATAGAACAGACGCTGAACAGAGAGTTCAAAGTTAAAGGTGGCGCTATTGGCAGAGGCGCATTCACTGACAGCTCATTAACATCCTTCACCACGACTATGCCAATTTTGCACAATATATGTGAAGGATTGGAAAATTTTAGTGAAAAATTTTTTGCAACGTCAGAAACACACATAGAGGCTCGTGAAAGTCGAATGAAACGAGACAACGACGATGTAACAAAACTCGTTCAGTGGTTCGAGATTCACAATCCTTTTCCAATGTCTGAATCAATAACGTCCTTGAGTACAGGAGTATGTGGTGAAACTTCCTCGATTAATTGTTTCCGTGCTCGAGAAACTGGCGAACAACTCGTGAAGGAGATGTACGATAAAAGAATCAAAGACATACATATGAAACGAAGTAATCTAGTCTCGTCATTAGCATCAAAAAGTTGTGCTGTGAAGATACGAGAAAAGCAAGTTACAGTTGATCCGTTAATTTTATTCCAACGTATGACCATTGCAAAGCAATCGGAAACTGACTTGAAAGACTTTTTGAAATTTGAACTTGCTCCGTATCCTTTATCCCTATTTTGCGAGACTGGAATGCGAAAAAATAAAAAATCCGCTATAATGAACATGTTCATAACCTTCGGCAACGATTTACCAGATGACGAGAAAATGTTCATTATTGATGGTGGTTTCCTTTTGCATAGGGTAGTATGGAGTACAAATACATCGTATAAAAATATTTGCGCGACGTATTTGAATTACGTTAAGAGCCACTACGGAACCAATTGTATTGTTGTCTTTGATGGATATAACAACGCGAGTAGCAGTACTAAAGTCGCAGAACAACAGCGCAGAAGTTATGCAAAATATTGTCCAGATATTGCCGTAGAAGAGCATATGGTAGCAACAATTTCTCAGGAATCGTTTCTGCGTAACAACAATAATAAGACCAAGCTCATATCTCTCTTAAAACAGTTATTTGAAACAAACGGATTGAAAGTCGAACAAAGTAACTGTGATGCCGATACTCTGATTGTCGAAAAAGCTCTTTCACTGTCTCCGTCAATCACAAGAGTAGTGGTAGGAGAGGACACAGACCTTCTCGTGCTGTTAGTTGCACGGACACCAACTACAGAAAATATTTATTTCTTGAAGCCAGGAAGGGGAAAAATTCAGAAACAAATTTTTTCAAGTCAACAAATTCAGGAAACCAACAATATGAACAAATCCATTTTATTGGCCCACGCATTAGGTGGATGCGATACAACATCCGCAATTTTCCAAAAAGGGAAAATAAAAGTCGTGAATTTGTTGAGAAGTGCCAAAATGCAATCGGTTATTGATACTTTCATGTCCCCTACATCGTTACCTGCAGATGTGCAACAGGCAGGCGAAGTCCTCTTTCTGCATCTGTACGGTTCAAAAAATCTTTTTACAGATAATTTGAACGATTTGCGTCATCTTCTGTACAGACAATCGACATTTCGGAAAACCTCGCGTTTCCCTGCGTTGCCACCAACATCAAATGCAGCTGGTCAACATTCGTTGAGGACGTACCATCAGGTCCAATCGTGGTTGACCAACCTACTGCCTCCGAGAGAATGGGGATGGCACGAAATTAACGGTGTCCTCCAGCCTGTGCCAATGACGGATCCTCCTGCGCCTCCAGAACTCACAAAACTTGTCGCCTGAAATTGTAAATCGATTTGCGCATCCATGTGCGGCTGCAAGAGAGCAGGTCTGAAGTGCTCGAATCTTTGCGGCAACTGCGTGGAGAACGGTTGCACAAATTTGTACGCGAGCAATTACGACAGCGACGATAACTTGGACGATGACGATAACGACAGACTTTTCGAACAAGACACAGAACAATAGAACAGAAATAATAATATTGTAATATTTATATACTTGTACAAAATAAATTGCAATGGCAATTGCAAAATTTCTGCTGTTAATTAACCCTTTCACCTACTGGCTTCCTGCTATCTTAAATTTCCAATATGTGACAATGGCAATCAGCTGTCCCGAAATATTGCATGCGCAATATTTTAAACAAATTACCTACATACTTTTTAAAACGAGTCATTTTTTTATAAAAAGTCATTTCTAAAGATATTTCTTTATTGATATTGACAAATTCACGACAATTAGTTGCCAAGGTATAAGTGATTCAAATTTTAACATATTACAAAGTATAACGTACAAAATTTTACAACATGTAACTTACAATCAAACACGTCAATAAGTTTTTTGAGCATTATCGCACTTCATACATTTCCAAAATGAATTTGAATGTATATAAAAATTTTTTCAGAAATTTAATTATCTTTCACCTTTGTAAGATGTAACATTTCCGTTGGAGCTATAGCTTTTGAGTTATTAGTGATTTTATCATGAACAAACTGTATTCGACACACGATAATAAATGTTTAAAAAATTCATATGTGTGTCAACATTGACTGTTCAAAAAAACCTATAGAAAAGTTGTTCGTAATTAAATTGTCTACAACTTTCATTCGAACCATTTTTTCATCGGACGCGCCGTTTCCGATTTATCGACGCCAAATGCATGACGCACTCGAGAATTTTTCATTTTTCAAAAAATGGCCCTTACTTTAAAAAAATCTACCTCCAGTACAAGTGCTCGTACAAAAATTTTGTAAGGACCTTTTTTGCGTAAAATTACATTCTCTACAACTTTCCCGTCTTCACTTTTTCCCCTAAAAGTAATAGCTTTTGAGTTATTTGCGAAAAACCTAATTTTTGCTCCTTTTTTCACTGTAACTTTCCTAGCGTACACGATACGGGGGTTGGCTTTTTCTACGTGACCCTAAAATACACCCCTCCACCAACGGACAGCATATCTGGAATTAGTTCCTTTCTTTGGCAAAATATTGGCTTATTTGACTGGGCTATATCTTAAAAATAAAACGTGAAAATTCACAGGTCCGGACTTTGCGTCGCGATGTCTCCGCTCGTAGGGCACGTAGAAAAAAAATGAAAGCACTTTTATCATACAATTTAAGTTTTTCCTGTCGTTTGAGCATATGTAGAACTTGATCGGTTCAGCCGTTACTGAGATCTGATCATCTCGACCCAGAAAAATTCTCAGTTTCGCGTAAAGGAGGCACGGTAGTGTCGCGCGCTTAGCTTAGCGCCGAGACACTACCGTGTCTCCAGATAGAGATTGCGATTTCTCCGGCTAAAACCATTGCTCTTATTCCAGCGATTACGGAAAACTAACTCGACGACCTTACTCGAGAGTATAAACAATTACACAATTACGGACATGATAAGCGATGACCTGGTGGCGACAAGGCGGCGAGCGTTCCTCAAAAACAAGTAATAATTTTCAAGACGATTCGGGCGAATCGCACGCGGCATACAATAAAGTTAAACTTTACTCGCGGCCGCCTTCGTTACAAGCAGAGTTGTGCTAATTCAATTACATTGTATTTCAATTACGCAATTTAATTACGTTGTATTTCAATTACATCTTAATTCAATTGCGTTGTAATTTAATTATATAATTCAGGCTTTTCAATTAATTTAATTGCTGATTATTTTAATGATGAGTATAGTTGAAATACAATGTAATTGAAATACAATGATGACGCTGAAGCTAGCAGACGGAACTAGCAGACGGTCGCGCGCGCGCCACTCTCGACCAGTGGTTCTCAGCAAAGTTATTATTTCAGCGTGTATTGCGCAAATAAACCGTTCTAAGCAGATTATTTCAAAAGAAATGTTATGTGTCACATGAAAACAGTCTTACAAAGTGATATTTCAAGTTCAACAAAAAAAATACGATAAATAAATAGTATATATATGATGTCCGAGACTTAACTATATTCGAAAAATATGATAGATTTTGGAAATCCATTAATAACTTTTCTTCTAAAAAGGGCCTTTTCTTATAATTTTGCAAACACGTTCTGCACAATATTAGGAGATTACCTGCACAGTTTAAAAAAAAGTCCCCTCTTAGGAAAAAAGTTATTAACAAATTAAGTCAACTGTTTCGTAGTTGTGTGAATCGCTGCTTCGATCTCGACTGAGATCTCAAATGACGGAATGGATTTGTGGACTGGAAGATTGAGACCACTGAGCACTCCTCTTTTAACTTGTTGTATGCAAGCTTTATTCACAAGTAAACAAAGTGTTAGTCGCGTGGCACGGCGAGAGAGACGATTAACTGCTGTTAATACGCCGAGACTCATACACGACGGTAGCCGTGATGAGACGTACAAAAGTAACGAGTCGCGGTAGCGAACACGTAGAAAGAAAGCTGCTGCTTTCGACGAGTAATTGAGAGCACGACTTGACACGGCAAGTACTGAATTGTGTCTGAAGGGAGAATCGCGCTGCGCGATTAGCGCGACGAATCGGCAGGACGACAGCGACATCGGTATCCAAATATGCGGCTAAATTGTAGTAATGATATTCGCAAGACGGCGCGGTGAGTGCGACGAAAGATTCGGACAGAATCGATGGATGGCGCAATCGATCCTTTATTCGGCTTTTGTAGCGCGAAACTTATCCTATTCCGGAACATCAACAGATCGATGAAAACTCTCGTTCGTCAGAGATAATTTTTTAATAACTTCCTTTCCGAAAGGGGCCTTTCTTTTATACTTTCCAAACCTATTCTGGAAGGTATTAGGAAGTAATCTTCACAGTTTAAAAAAAAGGCCTCTCTTAGGAAAAAAGTTATTAACAAATTAAGTCAGCAGATCGATGAAAACTTTCGTTCGTCACAGATAATTTTTTAATATCTTTCTTTCTAAGAGGGGCGTTTTTTTTAAACTGTGCAGATTACTTCCTAATATTTTCCAGAATAGGTTTGGAAAGTATAAAAGAAAGGCCCCCCCCCCGTAAAGGAAGTTATTAAATAATTATCTGTGACGAACGAGAGTTTTCATCGATCTGCTGACTTAATTTGTTAATAACCTTTTTCCTAAGAGGGGCCTTTTTTTTAAACTATGCAGATTACTTCCTAATACCTTCCAGAATAGGTTTGGAAAGTATTAAAGAATAGTCCGGGAGGTAGCGTCCTATTTTTACCGGTTATTTTCGCACAATTACTCTTTGTATTTTGTATGGTAGTTTTTACTTAGTTAACAACTAAAACGAGCTTCAGCTGGCGCGACTGCGTGGCGTGTCGGTATGAGAGGCTGGGAACACGTAAAAAAAATTGTTTTTCCGGACATTTAGCAAAGCTGAAAAACTGTAGGTTATTTATTTATAATATTTCTGTCATAAAAAAATATGTCAGCTGCATGGGGAAGTGGAAAAACTTGTTAGCTGCTTGCGTGAAAATGTTGGAAAAATACGAAGAATCGGACCATTTTAGCAAAGCTGAAAATTGTATATATAATAGTGTACAATCTAAAAATAGCATAAATAACTGTAAGCTGATATTTGAATGTGGCAAAACCTGTTAGCTGGGCGTTCAAAGTTATCAGGAGACGCGGTAGCGTCTCCGGCCATGTTCAAAAACTGCGAGACGCTACAAGTCTCTTATCCCGAGCCATCAAAGTCCATTTTTGGGAGGTGCATAATTACTAAAATATAAAAAATTTTGAATCGAGCATTATATGTCCTGAAAGGCGGCATCGCCACGAGTAATTTGAGCCAAAAAAATTTTAAATCGGTCAAGCCGTTCTGGAGATATAAGCGGTCAAAAAGTGGTGATTTTAATGAAAAATTAAGAAACGTCTCCTTCTCCTTCTTCTTCTCTGTCCGCATTTTTAAACTTTTCAACATCCTCTCTCACCTTTCACTCGCACCTCCACCATCTTTGGTCCAACGAACCTTCTCCACTCGCCCCTCCCCATCCCCCCACCACTGACTCCCGACACCCCTCTCTTTCGCTGTATTTCACATTCTTTCGTTATTACAACATTTTAACATCCTCTCTCACCTT
>NW_017275058.1:10311-18152 GCF_001594065.2 Cyphomyrmex costatus | reverse complement strand
TCCGCCACCCACCCCCGCCATCCCTCTTTTTCGTCGTAATTCACTCTTTTTCGTTATTACAACTTATTAACATTCTCTCTCACCTTTCACTCGCAACACCACCATCTTCGGCCCACCGGACACCCTCCCTCCGCCCCTTCCCTTGACACCACTACCCACCCCCGCCGCTCCTCTCTTTCGCCGTATTTTCACTTTTTCGTTATTACAACTTTTTGACATCCTCTCTCACCTTCCACTCACTCCTTTACCATCTTCGCCCCACCGGACCTCCTCCATCCGCCCCTCCCTCTCCTCCACTACCCACACCCACCGCCCCTCTCTTTCGCCGCATTTCAAGCTTTTTCGTTTCACAACTTTTTAACATCCTCTCTCACCTTCCCTCTCACCTCCACCATCTTCGGCCCACCGGACCTCCTCCACCGCCTCTCCTCCTCCCGCTCTATCCACCCTCTCCACCCTTCTCTTTCGCCGAATTTCGCTCTCTTTCGTTATTATCCTCTCTCACCTTTACTCGCACCTTCACCAAAGCTAGCCTTCGTCCAGCTTTTGCTGTTCCCCTCACCTCACCGCTTTGCGCACACAACAATGCCATTCGACTGTAATTGGGCATTTCGACTGCACGAGGACCGGTGAGGGGAACAATGCAACTTTCGGTTAATTTTTGAATCGCCTCCGTCTAGTTTTCGCTGTTATATGCGATCGCGTTAACGAATAAAAAATAAATATGTTGTTCTAAAATTAACGCGTTGATATTATACGGTTAGTGAAAGCACCCTTGGGGATTGTTTTGATGTGCAAGAGCGGACGCGAGTCGCATGTCACCCCTTCACCCGGCTCACCGATAATAAACCGTGCAGTCATCGTTTTACATATATATATATATTAAATAAAATCATTATTTTAAATTCTACTGACTGCTGACCGATATGACGTATATTTAAAACTATCGTAGTACTATCACGAGTTAAATTGTATTAATATATTACCACGAAAGGTAACTGAAATATTACTAAATGTGCCAGTTCAAAGTGAACATACATTATTTATATTTTCTATGTTGAATATGTACCACGAACAGTAAATGGTAGATTATTCAAGGTGCAAATTCAAAATGAACATACCTACATATAAGTAAAACAGATTACAATCTGCATATTACAGTTTTCTAGAAAATAACTGCAATGTACATACATAAAATATATTTTCTTTGTTGAATATGTACCACGAAAAGTAACTAATAGATCATTCTAGCTGCAAATTCAAAATGAACATTCATACATATAAGTAAAACAGATTACAATTTGCATATTACAGATTTCTAAAAAATTTCTGCAACTTGTTATTCTTAGTGCACAAAATATAAAAGTCGGTTATTGAGATTTGATTTGAAATTTATTTAATTTATACTAGCCCATGCAATGAAAAATAATTGCTTGTAATTCCAGAGTATCAATCTGTTAATGACTCGGAAAAAGAACATGGCGGCCTGCTCTCAAAAGACTTTCGATGGATGGAATAAATGATTGAAATAGAACTTGATTTATGAAAATATTTTAGATTAAAAGACTTTAATCTTTCTTTAGTCGAATTTCTAATTTTTGTTTGAACTTCCGGTTTTGAGTGAGTTGTATTATAGCATAGATAAGAAATTTATCAATTAACTCTGAAAAAGAAGTGACATCATTCTTACGGTGCAAGTACAAAATGTAATAGTGTTTGGAAGATTGATTTAAATATTCGCATTAATGACGTCAAGCCTCGATTGGTATTCGTACTTCAATTGTCGTAATAACAATTACTCTGTACATAAGAAAAAGGCATTTCAACATAATGTGTTCACATCATTATCGTTATGTAGCTTTTGAAAATGCGGTGGATCCTTATTTTATTCTAATCTAATCTTATTATTCATTATTTATAAGTAATACTTTCGTACTTCAAGTGTCAAAAAAATTACTCCGTACAAGCTTCGACATTGCTTCTAAGTGAACAACGAGAAACTCATTAGTCTTCTGAGAGCAGGCCGCCATGTTCTTTTTCCGAGTCGTTAACCGATTGATACTCTGGAATTACAAGCAATTATAATTATTTTTCATTGCACGGGCTAGTATAAATTAAATAAATTTTAAATAAAATCTCAATAACCGACTTTTATATTTTGTGCACTAAGAATAACAAGTTGCAGAAATTTTTTAAAAATCTGTAATATGCAAATTGTAATCTGTTTTACTTATATTTATGTATGTTCATTTTGAATTTGCACCTTGAATGATCTATTAGTTACTTTTCGTGGTACATATTCAACAAAGAAAATATATTTTATGTATGTTCATTGCAGTTATTTTCTAGAAAACTGTAATATGCAGATTGTAATCTGTTTTACTTACATGTAGGTATGTTCATTTTAAATTTGTTCCTTGACTAATCTGTCATTTACTTTTCGTGGTACATATTCAACATAGAGAATAACATAACGTATGTTCACTTTGAACTGGCACATTTAGTAATATATCAGTTACTTTTCGTGGTCATATATTATATTAGATAATATCATTTAAAGTATTAAAGGTTTAAATTATTATGTTACATTATTAAATAATCATTTTAATTTAGAAAGGTTCAAATTTTTGGGGTTAATTTTTAAAGGTTGAAATTTATTGGGTTTTCTATTTTGTGGTAATATTATTTTGAAAAGCAGGCACTATGTTTTCTAATAGTATAGTATACTACCTTTTGAAAAACATCTGCCTCACCCAAACACATGTGTGGCTTGTAACTGAAGCGTCTCAAGTCAAGTTTTATTAATTTTTACGTTACTCTTGAACAGTGCAGTCGTGTTATATTCAAAAATGCCGATACTTTCTTGTATTATTTGTTTAAAAAGATCGCAACCGCTAACGCCATTAACAGATATTACTTTAAATAAATGCAAAAATGTGTTAGCAGTTCGCCAGAAGAACAATTTATCATGTAAAGATGTGGTATTACCAACAACAATAACCGAGAACCACGGGTATCATCGAACGTGCTACCAGCGTTTTACTGCGTTGCCGCCTAAATACAGATCAGCATCATCGGCAGAAAATTCGGAAGTGAATTTTGAAGCATCAACGTCAACTGCATCAAGGTGATTATTATTTGTTAAGCTATTCTTTCTTAGGTGTCAAGAGACAATTGAAAACAAGAATACATGAACATTCTTCGGATATTAATAAAACTTCTAAATCTCCATCCATAATATCTAATCATAGAATAGAAACAGGTCATGATTTTAATTGGAGTAACGTTGAAATTTTAGATATGGAACCGTCTTATAAGAAAAGATTGATATCCGAAATGGTTCATATAAAGAAACAAACACATGGCATAAATAAACAAAATGATACCGAGTCATTGCCAAATTGTTATACTAACATGATACATTCTCTTTCCACCTCTTAATTTTTCCCTTCCTCTGTCCTTTCCTGAGGTTTCTGCCTACTCATTTCTTATTTTTATTTCTAGTAGTACAGTCGATTTTTATAACTGTAAATTAGACTATTTTATTTAATTTCAATAATGGATCTAAACATACTGGATTTTTATACTGGACTATACATTTTTTATCACATTTCTGTTAAGGTAACAATATATACAATTTACTTCTTTATAATTAAGTTTTTAAATTTATATACTTTTTTGTCAATAGATTTATATAACTCATGTGATACTAATCATAAAGGAAGATCCATATTCAATTATGCACATTTAATTTTATATTTATGACTCCTTAATTATACACATTTAATTTTATATTTGTGACTCGTTAATTTTATTATAATTATACACATGTAATTTTATTATTGTTGATTCGTTAATTCTATTATACACACTTAATTTTAAATTTAACATTGAAAATGACCCGATCGGTGTCGAAACGTATGTGCGATTTCTTACTTGCGATTTTTACTCTGTTTGTTTAATGTATTGCGATTTTGAGTTAATTACATTTATATATCTTTTTTAAAAAGATTATTGGCTCTTTTCTCTTATTTTTAATCAAATTGTTTTATACTTGTTGAGCCTTATAATAATTAAATATTGAACGAGTACAAAAATTCGTTTCGGGTTTATTACTCGAAATTTAAATTTAAAAAAGGTTTTAAAGTTTAAAATCTCTATTTTCGAAAATCGCTACGTTTTGAGAGTTTCTGTAAGTATGATATTTTCATACACAAAAAATCACGAACTGAACTAAATGGGAAATATTCTTTTCTTTGTAGACATAATATGTCCAAAAAAATTGCAAAAATGTGTGTATTTCTAACGTAAAACCTTAAAATTTTTCTCTACAAAATCGTTTAAAAAATATCTCTAAGACTTTTTGTTAGTATCACAAATTAAATAAAACACAGCGTCCTAAATTTATATAAAAATTTTTTTTAGAGAATCGAACATGAATTTTTGCACTCACTCAACAGAAAAATATATGCCTTTAAAGAAATTTTCAACTAGATAATAAATAATTATATAAATATTATGTAGTACTTGCAAAACTTGTTATTTTATTCTTTGTTTTATAATGAAATAATTATTTATTGTTCATTAAACGTTGTTTAGTATTATTATTACTTTTTGTATCTTAACTTACATGTTAACAAGATCAGAAAAAATAATTTTCTGAAATGATTGAAATTATTTGGCACCAAAAAACCAATCAAAAATAAAAAAAAGTTGCGTTTGGAATTACATAATGTTTATATTGTTTACTTACCTTTATTTGTATTATGATGTATAATTTTTGATAAAACTTGAAAGTTTTAAAACATTTTAGTTATATGTTGACTTAATAAAAAAATTTCGGTAAACCTTCGGAAAGACTACTTCCCTCGAAAAAAAATCGTAACTATGTGTTTCCGATGTATTTTTGCCTCCTGATTACGAATATGATAATAAAATTTGACGGTCGGACACATTGAAGCCGCTATCTTGAAAAAACTGTCAAAAAACATGATTTTTTCTAGTTTTTTGCATTTATTTCGAAAAATACGCATCAGACAAGAAAATGTTTCAAACAAAAAGTAAAGAACATAAAATTATGTACAAAAAAGGTTCTATGCATTTTCTTCGTAATATCAATGGTAAGCTCGTAAATGAAGAGCGAACATAAGTATAAACGTTGAACTTTCCACGGGAAATAACTTTCACTCCCCCCTCCTCCCTCCGCACAAAAGCACACGACCTCTACGATTGTACTGTTGCTATGATAGTACTGTCGGGGCAGACCTCTGACGACGGTGTGGGTGCGGGGGGGTTGGCCGGAGGCCGAAGGCCGCCCCCTTGCACCCGCCCGTGTGTGTGTGTGTGTGTGTGAAATATCAAGTAATAGATTCATAATCATTATTCGGCCTTCGGCCTCCGGCCACCCCCCCGCACCCACACCGTCGTCAGAGGTCTGCCCCGACAGTACTATCATAACAACAGTACAATCGTAGAGGTCGTGTGCTTTTGTGCGAGGGGGGAAGGGGGGGTGGACAGAGATCTGCCCCGACAGTACTATCATAGCAACAGTACAATCGTTGTGTGTCCCTGTACAGTTCTGTTAGACAGTGCGTTTATTGAAGTATTATAGTGTATATTAATTCGTGTGACATTAATTCGATTTGGTCATTCTTATGCTCATCCACTTTCATCGCTGTTTTATGTGCTTCCTTTTGCGATTACGAAAAAAATGCATAGAACTTTTTTTATAGAGAATTATATGCTCTACATTTTTTGTTTGATACATTTTTTTGTCACATTCGTACTTTTCAAGATAAATACAAAAAAATCAGAAAAAATCTGTTTTTCAGCGAGTTTTTCAAGATAGCGGCTTCAATGTATCCGACCGCCAAATTTTATTATCATATTCGTAATCAGGAGGCAAAAATACATCGGAAACACATAGTTACGATTTTTTTTCGAGGGAAGTAGTCTTTCCGAAGGTTTACCAAAATTTCTGTTTATTAATTAACTTTGTTTAAATTTTATTGTAATTAAACTTGCTTAAATCACGTATTGATAGAATACAGTTTTAATACAGTTTAAAGGTACGAATTAAGCAGGTTCATTCTATTATTCTATTATATAATATTCTGTTAATTCTATTAAAATCCATCCAAATAAGGATTTTTATAACAAACCTGATGTAAACCTGATGAGGCTTATCCGGATGAGGACCTGACTACTATGCTGTGATGCGTTAATAAGGATTTAATAATGGACCCGATATAAACCTGATAAGGCTAACCGAATAAGGTACTGCCTAACGTGCTGCGTTACATGACTGATCAGGTCCCGATAAACTTACCTTAACAGGACCTGATGATGAAATAAGGTCAACCTAGCTAGGACCACTGGATAAATTTCTAGTCGGGTTAATTCTATATATCCTCGAAGCCAACGAGATTGCGCAAATTTTAATATTCGATGAATTTTCGTCGAGAACAAACCATGCCGAATGCATTGCTGTAAATTGCGATAGTGAATGACGTAACGTTCCTTATCGCGTAGCGTGGCCAGAAGTTTATCGTAACGTTTTCCTCAAGGAGGTCGTTCCCTCGTAGGACAGAACGGAAGAGTAAGAGTCATGCAAACTTTGCGGATACGCAAGGTCGACCTCTAAAATATAACCGACGTTTGATTCTGCCGATACCGACATAACATCAAAACGATCGACATCGTCGATCCATTGAAATTGTCCGTATGGCAACGGTTCCATCATTTCCCAACCGTATAAATTATTACCATCGAAGTACATAAGATACGTAGAGGGTTGCGAAGGGTCATACGGTAAGTACGCGTTATTGGCACATGCATATCTATGGCTCAATCCGCCACGTACGCCGCGCTCTACATACAACACCATATCTATGTCGGTGAGTAATTCGAATCTGACATCGGTATACTTCAACATAGCGTACCACGTGTAATCAGGCAGAGTGAAATAATAAGCCGGGTCCAATCAGTAGGCCACCATACATGTGTCGCGAAAAAATTTTCGAAAACATCTGCTAATAGAAGTACATCGGTTTTCAGATACAAATCACTATATTTACCGAGAGTATTAATGCGGTAACGTTGCCAGACGTCATTCGCGTGTTGATAATCGTCAACGAAAACGTCCTCATCAATCAACGAACTGTAGAATGCTTCGCGCGGTGATAGACCCAGCTCGTCAAGCTTATCATAATCATTATCGACGTATTCGTACGGAAATACTCATTTTCGTGTGAGAAAATCAAATTCCTGTCAATTCAGATTGAAAAATACCGATCGTGAGTAGAGTATATAAGGGGATTCTAATCCAGGTCCTCTGAGAGTGGGTGAGGGGCGAGGGGAACCAGAGGCGCGGGGGGTCTACGTCACGACAGGGGAGGGGATGACGTCACGGATGCAGGCGAGGGGTATGACGTCACGGGGAGGGGATGACGTCACATGGCGAAAGGGGTATGACGTCACGGCAGGGGGAGGGGATGACGTCACGGATGCAGGCGAGGGGTATGACGTCACGGGAAGGGGATGACGTCAAGGATGCAGGCGAGGGGTATGACGTCACGGCAGGGGAAGGGATGACGTCACGAATGCAGCCGAGGGGTATGATGTCACGGCAGGGGAGGATGATGACGTCACAGGGTGAGAGGGGTATGATGTCACAGAAGGGGGAGGGTGACAGCGCAGAGGGATGGCAGGGAGGAAAATGACGTTACAGGGTGCTGATGTCGCGGAAATTCGCGTGGGAAGAATTGCAGTGGTCGCCGCGGGGTCAATGGCCGCCAGGCGCGGGGTCCTCCGAACGCGGTAAGCTAACGCGCGCGGTCCTC
>NW_017275058.1:3237-9619 GCF_001594065.2 Cyphomyrmex costatus | reverse complement strand
TTTTAAAATGGGGGATTGAATATGGCGCTTTCAAATAAAAAATGTATTCATACTAAATCGCAGAAATTTTAATCACAGATATAATTAAACATTTTGAATAGATTCATTTTAATGTTAAATTTCCACTCAGAGATCTAAATAATTGCAAATTAATAGAGATAAAATTCTGTCTATTTTTTATTTTTGTAAATCTAACCTTTTTGTAATTTTTATCCGCCATATTGGAAACGGCATTTTTAATTTTGAAAATCTGACATCGGATTCGTAATTAGCGACCCCAAAAACCCTCCGAGTAACAAGTTTCAAGCAAATCCAGACCATTTTTATAATTTTTATCCGCCATATTGGAAACGGCATTTTTAATTTTGAAAATCTGACATCATATTTGGAATTAGAGACCCAAAAAACATAAGAATACATGCTTTCAAAATAATCCGTTGAACTTTTTTTCAACACACTTTTGGCCCAAATAGTGAAATTCTCGTAAACAGCCAAGGGGTTAACGTGTGTTTATCTATTTTTTTTCACACATATACGTATACACATTTATTATTATTCATGTAACGCATGATGTACAATATCACCTAAAGCGTACATTATTAATTCGCATTCGATATTAGAATTTCTATCATAAATCTTACGCAAAGCGTTTACCGCTTCAAATTTATTCATAATACAATTTTGACGTAAATAAATCAAGAAATATTTAAATTTATCACTTACACCGTTCGTATATTGACACAAATTGAAATATGCATGATCAACACATTGTTCGAGTTCGAGCATGAATAGTACAGTCGACGGTTTCATATACATACACTTGTCACATAAAGATAATTTCACAGTGTTCACATCACGTATTTTGACAAGTTCCATTACAAGGTCTTGAATCATCAACGATGATGATGGTGTAGTCGATTGCACCAATATTTCGATATCCGCCCGTTTTTCAACGAACGCTGTCCACGTGGCGTGCGGTAGGATGATGCGGTTGCCTCGGATGTCACTAATCGCAATTTCCACGGGAGACATCGGTCCCACGGCAATCCCGATCTCCAGAAATTTATACGCTGTCGGAGTCAGCGCAAATATTCTACCCATGATGTTACGTGCACTGCAATAAAGAATAAATATTTATATAAATATTTTCATAGAATGTTTTCGTAGATATATAATTTTTTACATAGATATATATGAAAAATACTTACAGTTCATGCTGAACGTGAGAATCCATGCTGATTGAAATCGTTTGAGTTACTGATGCTGTAACGTTGCACGAACCGCTTTTAAACTTTATACCCCTCCAACGTTAGTAAAATTCGTAATCTCCAATGATTTAGCCACCACAGACGATATGTGTCGTATATTTTTTCCCCATCTTCCGGGTATTCATATAAATAACTGCTCAATGTGTTACAACATGTATTAATCTGCGCTTTTGTTTCAAATACTCTATTACACTCAAAAGTTTTCTGAATTAAACCCTTTTGCAATTCTCCATGTCTCGGACATCGTGTACTATTGCGCGTCAGCACGTTACGGTAACCGAGTTCACGATTGCGAAGTAAATGCGGAACTGATGAACAACGACGGTTAGACATCTTTGCGCAGACTGATGAAAATATTTTCATCGACATTTATATATATTTAAAAAATGCAACGTTCGCAAGTTCTGTTTAAGATTTTATGAAAAATGTACGTCCGGTGATGAGAGCAGTAATGTAATTTGATACAAATGCGACGTTGTCAAATTGCACAGTTGCGAGATGCATTGTTACCAAATAGATTGATATAAAACGCAAAGTTTTAGACGCATCATGTCATTAGTCAATCAAGCGATATGGATTTGATAGAGCAAGCAGCACAGCTGAATACCAGAGAAGAGTACGTCGCGTGGGAACAGCGATGCGACGAATTCATCGAATCTCTGGAAGAACAGAGTCGGATAAAACGTCCGCGATTATCGATCGGTAATAGACAATCAGTGATCGCATGTATCGCGCGGCTTGAGAGTTTGAAAGATTCAGTGCGCGGACGATTCGTGTACGTGTGCGCCGGATACGGACTCTGATGGCACGAGATAGAAACGGCGTTCGAAAGCCGTATTTTGGCGCGGTAATAAACTCTAATCACATCGAGCCCCGTCGATTCCTCGAAGACGCGAGTGAAATTATGCTCGAGCGTGTACAGAGTGTTTTACAGAGATATGACTCTATAAAGATAAATACAGTATTTAACGGTGAATTCGTGGCAGGTGACAAACGCGCGAACAAGAGCACCGCAACCAGGAACTATGAAATATATCGATGCACCGATCAGCGCGAGTGGTACGTGTCACGCGTTGTCGAGCCAATCCTGGCATCGCTAAAAGAGTTTCAAGAACGTGATAGTGGATGGGCGTTATCGCGTATACTAAATTTAACAGTGAATGCGAATAAACTGAATCCTCTGCGCGCGGGATGTCACATCAAACTCCCGGAGGAAATTATATCAAAGAGAGCGGGGATCAACGTGCAATCCAAAGACAATGCTTGTTTCGTATGGTCGGTGGTTGCCGATCAACATCCCGCTGAAAGTCATGGGGAACGGGAATCTTCGTATCCGCACTACTCATCGGTACTAAATCTCACGGGAATTGAGTTCCCGATGACGTTGAGTCAAATTAAGAAATTTGAAAATCTCAACAACATTTCCGTCAACGTCTACGCCATCGAGGATGGGATCATACCGACTCACCGACCGAAAGAGGAGCAAGCACGTAAACCTCTTGTAGGATAATATCGAGGGACACTTCGCGTTAATTAAAGACCTGTCACGCCTTGTGAGATCGCAAGTCACCAGATCCAAGAATAAGAAATACTTCTGCGATAGGTATGTATAATAATAATAAAAACAAAAATAATAATAATAATAATAATAATAATAATAATAATAATAATAATAAAATAATAAAACAATTTTTTTTTCCAGATGCTTGCACTACTTTAGCTCCAGCGCCAAATTGGAGACCCACAGCGTCGACTGCGGAAAACTCAACGATTGTGCAGTAAGACTACCGAGCGAGGACAACAAGTGGCTCGAATTCAAGAACCATTGCAGGAAGGAGCGCGTCCCGTTCGTGGTCTACGCCGATTTGGAGTGTGCATTGGAGAAGATGGATAAGGATCCAGCATCATCCACGTACACGTACCAACATCACAACGTCTTCAGTATCGGGTATTACGTTTATTGTTCCTATGATAGCTCACTGTCAGGCTATCGATTTCACCGGGATAAAAACTGTATATCATGGTTCGCGGGCGAATTGAAAATTTTAGCACATAGTGTGCAATCTGTAATTTCGACCAATATTCCCATGGATTTCACGCGAGATGATTGGCGAAAATTCAATAGCGCCACGCACTGCCATGTGTGTGAGACCTTTCGCGAAAGATGATAAGCGGGCACGCGATCACTGTCACCTTACCGGGCGATACAGTGGTCCAGCGCACTCAAATTGTAATTTAATTTATAAGGATTCGCGTTGCATACCTGTAGTCTTTCACAATTTAACCGGTTACGACGCGCATTTCATTATCGAAGAAATTGCAACCGCGTACAACGAAAATATAGATTTATTACCGGTAACTAAAGAAAAATATATTTCATTCACCAAACACGTTGATGATACTATAGATAATAAAAAAAATTGTATACAATTACGTTTCATAGATTCATATAGATTTCTCGCATCCAGTATAGACAGATTATCATCTTTTCTCAATAAAGACAAGCTGCGGGTACTGCGCCGCGAATTTTATCATTTATCCGAAGAAAATTTTAATCTTTTAACTCGAAAATGTGTCTTTCCGTACGAGTATATTGATTGCAGTGAAAAATTGAATGAATCATCCTTGCCGCCTCGCGAGTCGTTTTATTAGTAATGCGAGTTACGGGCTCGACCATGCGTACTATTACACCTTACCCGGCTTCACATGGGACGCCATGTTGAAGCATACAGGTGTAAAATTTGAATTGCTTACAGACATCAACATGGTCATGTTTGTTGAGCGCGGTATACGCGGTGGTCTGAGCTGGACAAATACATGCCGTCGTACGATTCATCGAAACCATCATCGTATTTGATGTACTATGACGTCAACAACCTCTATGGCTGGGCAATGTGTCAACCATTGCCATACGCTGACTTTCGATGGGTCGACGCCATGCAAAATTTTGACTTTTCGACCATCGCGCTAGATTTAACTACGGGCTATATTCTCGAGGTAGACTTGGAATATGCGCAACATCTCCATGATACGCACACAGACCTACCATTCTGTCCGACGCAAGAGGAACCACCCGGCAGGCGCGATGACAAGCTCCTCGCGACGTTATGCGATAAGCAACGTTACGTGATTCATTATCGCAACCTGCAGCAGTGTACTCGTCACGGCCTCCGTATCGCAAAGGTTCACCGTATATTGCAATTCACGCAATCTCCATGGTTTCGCGACTATATAGAACTAAACACGAAATTTAGAACATTGGCAAAGAATGATTTTGAGAAAAATTTATATAAACTTATGAATAACGAGGTATTCGGCAAAACCATGGAGAATGTTCGCGATCGCGTTGATGTAAAATTATTAACCAAATGGGAAGGCAGACACGGTGCTGAAGCAATGATCGCGAAACCCAACTTTCACAGTCGTAGCGTTTTCTCGGAGAATCTGGTCGCGACAGAACTGCGTAAGCTCGAGATGAAGTTCGACAAACCGATATACGTGGGTATGTGCATCCTCGATATATCGAAAACGTATTTGTATGAATTTCACCACGAATATATGGCACCGCTGTTTCATGATAAATGCAAAATTATGTATACCGATACTGATAGCCTCATATACCATGTAGAGTGTGACGACGTATATGAAATTATAAAACGCGAAATCGATAGATTTGATACGAGCAATTACTCTGTCGATAATCCATTTCGTATTCCGCTCGCGAATAAAAAAGTTCCAGGTCTTATGAAAGATGAGAACAACGGTGCCATCATGACAGAATTCGTCGGGCTTAGAGCGAAAATGTACGCTTTACGTGTACAAGGAAAGAAGGATACGAAAAAGGCAAAGGGTGACAAAAGTAACGTCGTGGTAAGATCCATAACTTTTGATGATTGCACGCAATGCTTAAACGACGATATAGAAATGACGCGCAGACAATCGTGCATCAGATCAAAATTGCACAAGGTGTATACGATATCGGAAACAAAAATCGCTCTAAGTCCACACGATGATAAGCGGTATATCGTATCAGGTTCTACCGACACGCTCCCATGGGAACATTACCGGTGTAAATAAAGCATATCTTGTATGAATAATAATAATATTTAATATGTATAACATGTATAAAATGTATAATATATGTAATATATCACATGCAATATGTAATATGTAATATATAATATGTAAATATATTTGTAAAGGATATTTAATATACTTTAATGTGTAATATAATTTATATAACGTATAATTTTATAATGTATAATTTATATAATATGTAATTTTTATAATGTATAATTTATAATTTTATAATACATTGTCTTTATGAATCCACGAATTGTGTGATTTGTCAAGTCCCAACCATTTCACATAAACCTCATTTTCCCTTTTGCGCAACACTATTTCAACAAGGTATACATCGGGATTATCGACGCGTGCAGTTCATATTCGTTGAATCCTCCAGCTATGAGCTCTCTACGGGAATCCTCCAGTAGATACGTCACTGGATTAGTTTGCTGCACTTTGATAATTTTAAAGATCTCCGTGGTCCAATTCGGTGTGAAACCTTTTTCAAATATTGTCTTGAATTTGCTTACGCGTACCGTATCGCCTACTTTGAATTTTGCGGGACCAGCGATCTTTATCGCACTGTACACTGTGCCCAGGAGTCTTTCGGCGATAGCGGGAGTTACGTCAGCAGGTCGCATGCCGATAGTGCGATGCTTACGCGCGTTATAATCCGACACGAGACGCGGTAGCATTTCGATCCATTTATAGTTTCCGTTGTATGTAAACTGTTTCCACATGTCATTCTTCAATGTACGATTGAATCGTTCAACGACCGATGCCTTCATTACTGAATACGTAGAATAATGATTGATGTTGTGCTTCTTCAAAAGTTTCTGCACATCTGAGTTGTAAAATTCTTTTCCTTTGTCAGTCTGCAAATTTTTCGGACATCTTCGGTCGTCTCGAATTATCTTTGCAATTGCCCGCGTCACCTCGTTCGCGCTCTTGGCTTTGAGCGGCTTGGCCCATGCATGCTTACTCAGCACGTCAATGACAGTGAGAATGTAGTGGTAACCTCTGTTGAAGCGCGTATACGGACGCATCTC
>NW_017275058.1:0-383 GCF_001594065.2 Cyphomyrmex costatus | reverse complement strand
TAATTTATTAATTGGCGTGAGGCGCCCGGGAGGTGGTGCCCTCGCGTAAGTGCGGCGCTAATCGGAGTTAATCAGGTGCGCTGGCGAAACGTACGGCGCGATAATAATGAGCGTGAGCGAGATGGAAGATTCAGGGGCGAAAATTGAGCCGGAAAATAGAGCGCCGGACGTAACACTTGACAGGATCCTTGGACGATTCAACTGTATTTTCGACAATTTGTTTCAACGGTTCGGTAATAGGTTTAAAGTGTCTCTCCAACGCGATCTCCTCATCCATTTTATCAGTTTTCAAAGCGCGATACTTTTTACGAAATGAATCGCTCGTTTTCGCAATCTCCATGGCTATCTTCTCATGATCTTTGTTGCTGTCTATGTTGCACAGT
>NW_017275057.1:0-514 GCF_001594065.2 Cyphomyrmex costatus | reverse complement strand
AAACACAATCAAAATGTAGTATATAAGATATCCTGTGACAATTGTGATGCTAGTTATGTTGGAAACAAACTAAGAGACAATTAAAAACTAGATTAAAAGAGCATGTTTCAGATATTAATAAAGCATCAAAATCCCCTTCTGTAATAACCGAACATAGATTAAAATTAAATCATAATTTTAAATGGGATAACGTTGAAATCTTAGATATCGAACCTTCTTATAAAAAAAGATTAATATCTGAGATGGTACATATTAAAAAACAGACACACGGTATAAACAGACAAAATGACGCAGAGTCATTGCACCAATATGATACAATCCCTATCCTCGGCTTAATATGTGTCTTTCCTTGCTATTTTTATTAGTTTTATCCTTTGACTTTTTTCCGCCAGCTCGTTGCTAGGCTGAAATGCGAGACTTAATTGTGGTAGCACTCGCGGGCTACAACGCCGTTCAATTTTGACAGCTGCAAAGTATCTAATTTTATCACTCCAAATATATTTTATTATAAACT
>NW_017275056.1:0-1748 GCF_001594065.2 Cyphomyrmex costatus | reverse complement strand
AGTTGCACAGTCCCCCGCGCCGCTCCGCGTGCAGTCGAACGAAATGTTCCATGACAATCGAATGGCATTGTTCAGCGCGCGGAGCGGTGAGGTGAGGGGAACAGCGAAAGCTAGACGAAGGCGATTCGAAAATCAGCCGAAAGTTGCACTGTCCCCCTCACCACACCGCGTGCAGTTGAAATGCGCCATGACAGTCAAATGGCATTGTTCATCGCGTGGAGCGATGAGGTAAGGGGAACAGCGAAAGCTAGACGAAGGCTATTCGAAAATCAGCCGAAAGTTGCATTTGCCCGCCCCTCTTCACCTCATCTCACCGCGTGCAGTCCAAGTACTCCATGATGGTCGAATGGCATTGTACTGTGCGCGGTGCGATACGGTAAGAGGGACTGCGAAAGCTGGACGAATATTCGAAAATCAACCGAAAGTTGCACCCCTCTCACCTCACCGCTCCACTCGCAGTCCACATGCCCCATGACGATCGAGCGGTATAGACTAGCGCCACATTTGCCTCTTGCGGCAGGAATGTCAGAAGGACATCGAACGGAATGTGGTCGACGATGACAATAATGATGACGACGACGACGTATCTTAAAAATAAAACGTGAAAATTTACAGATTCGGACTTTGAGTCATGATATCTTCGCTCGTAGGACACGTAGAGAAAAAATGAAAGCACTTTTATTATACAATTTAAGTAATTGCTATCGATTGAGCGTATATAGAACTTGATCCGTTCAGCCGTTACTGAGATCTGATCATCTCAATCCCCCGAAACGCTCAGTTTCGCGTAAAGGAGGCACGGCAGTGCCGCGGCGCTTGGCTTAGCGCCGAGACACTACCGTGTCTCCAGATTCCGGAACGATAACTACCTACAATTAGATTAGAGTAAATTCAAAAATGCAGAAATCAGTTTCGTGCAGCTGTGCCTTCAGAACCTTCATTAAAATCAATAGATGCCAAAAAAACTCAGGAAGAGGCGAATAAGGAGCAAGAGGGGTGGCGTAAAGGTACGAATCCGGGAGGTCATCCGCGAATATACCAAGGGCGGAACTTTCTACCCGTCTATTTACAGGGCCCCAGAACCGCCAGAAGTCGCCAAAACACCGGCCGCGGAAAAGCAAGTTCCGAAGGATCAACCCGCGAAGAACCCGGCAAAACCGATTCCGCGACCAGGGCCGCGTCCTTGCTCCCCTCCACCCGTATGCGTGGCGCCGATTAGAAAGCCAACTCGGCCCATGCTGATTACAAGCCTTAAGAAAAAGGGCAAGGACTAAAAACTATTAATATCAATCACTAAAGCATTCAACTTGATTCTTATCAGGAGACGCGGTAGCGTCTCCGGGCATGTTCAAAAACTCTGAGACGCTACAAGTCACTTATCCCGAGCCACCAAAGTCCATTTTTGGGAGGTGCATAACTACTAAAATATAAAAAATTTTAAATTGAACGTCATATGTCCTGAAAGGCGGCATCGCCACGAGTAATTTAAGCCGAAAAAATTTTAAATCGGTCAAGCCGTTATGGAGATATAAGCGGTCGAAAAGTGGTGATTTTAATGAAAAATTAAGAAACGTCTCCTTCTGCTTCTCCTTCTCCTTCTCCATCCCCTTCTCCATCTCCTTCTTCTTCTCTGTCCGCATTTTTAAACTTTTCAACATCCTCTCTCACTTTTCACTCGCACCTTTACCATCTTTGGTCCAACGAACCTTCTCCACTCGCCCCTCCCCCTCCCCCCCACCACTGACTCC
>NW_017275055.1:0-662 GCF_001594065.2 Cyphomyrmex costatus | reverse complement strand
TGAACATGTGGATTCACAATTAAATAAGTGTAAACAGTTAAGTGAAAAATGAAATAAAAGTTAAAATTGGATATGGGAATAAGTTTCCGCCCACTGTAAAGAGATGTCGTTAGTAGCATTGCTTGTGTGTTTTATAGAACGGCAAGACATGTTTTTGAAAGGTAAGTATTCAAACTTTTGAGCTTAATAGTTGACATTCGTTCGAAGCGTAAAAAAGAGTATTTTTTTTACGTTGAAGATGTCGGAATTTATTCCAAAAAAGCAACATTTGTGAAGTTTTACTCCATTATTTCATTTTAAAGAAAAGTGCTGCGGAAACGCATCGTTTGCTCATAGATATTTACGGTAAGCATGCTCCATTGAATACTGCTTGTAAAGAATGGTTTCGGCGATACAACAATGGTGATTTTGACGATTTTGACCATCTGGTGGGATCAAAGGAGTGTTATATATTATGAGTTGCTCAAACCGTCCGAAACCATCACTGGCGATCGTTATCGACAACAACTGATACGTTTAAACCAAGTTTTGAAAGAAAAACGACCGGAATGGGACAATAGGCACAACAAGCTGATTCTGTTACATGACAACGCTAACAATAAGCCACACGTTGCAAAATCGGTCAAGAAATACTTGGAAGGAGTAAAGTGGGATATTCTGCC
>NW_017275054.1:7819-13869 GCF_001594065.2 Cyphomyrmex costatus | reverse complement strand
TATATATAAGTAAAACAGATTACAATTTGTATATTACAGTTTTCTAGAAAATAACTGCAATATATTATTTTTAGTGCACAAAATATAAAATCGGTTATTGAGATTCGTTTTGAAATTTATACTAGCCCGTAAAATGAAAAATTATTGCTTGTAATTCCAGAGTACCAATCTGTTAATGACTCGGAAAAAGAACATGGCGGCCTGCTCTCAAAAGACTTCTGATGGGTGGAATAAATAGTTGTAAATTTTTGTTCGAGTAAGCAAAATTCAGAAATACCTTCTTATATAGAAAATCTTCTGAAATTAATTAAACATTGTTACTTGTTCTTTAAGTTTTAAGGTTAACATATATAAATTCAGTTATAGCACTGATATATATTACTTGGATA
Source organism: Cyphomyrmex costatus (assembly GCF_001594065.2). Lineage (NCBI taxonomy): Eukaryota > Metazoa > Arthropoda > Insecta > Hymenoptera > Formicidae > Cyphomyrmex > Cyphomyrmex costatus. Next base: position 13,480 of record NW_017275054.1, on the reverse strand, counting down.
ACTTGTTGCAACGTATTTTCTGCGAGTAGTTCATTGATTACAAACCGTTACAACCGTAAGGAGAAAGAAACAATCAAAATAATGTCAATATGACGTCAAATTGGCATTATTTTGATTGTCTCCTTTCCCTTGGGACTGCGAAATGAATAAATATTATGTAAATCTAAAATCAAAAACAAGAAGTTTTCAAAGTACAAAGAAACTATACGTTTAAATAGTTTATTGATTATTTGACGTAATATGCAATATGAAAAATCAATATTAATTCAAGATGCAAGTGTGAAATAAGTGTCATTATGGTATAGATAAAATATTTTATATAATGAGTGATATAATTCTTAAACTGCTAATGCAAAACGTAATAGTGTTTCTATGATTAATTAAATATTCGCATTAACCTGGACAAGACTCGATTTATGAAAATGAAGATCATGCAAAAAAAAAGCATTTCGATATAATTTTGCGTATATAGAACTACTGAAAATACGGTGAACCCTTATTTCATGCTAACCTAATCTTATTATTCGACTGTAATACTTTTGCTACCTGCTGTCAAAAAATTTATTACCACAAGGTCATTAAACGTGGCAATTATTAAAAGCAGTATAATTTATGAATTTTGCTTACTCGAACAAAAATTTACAACTATTTATTCCACCCATCAGATGTCTTTTGAGAGCAGGCCGCCATGTTCTTTTTCCGAGTCATTAACAGATTGGCACTCTGGAATTACAAGCAATAATTTTTCATTTTACGGGCTAGTATAAATTTCAAAACGAATCTCAATAACCGATTTTATATTTTGTGCACTAAGAATAATATGTTGCAGTTATTTTCTAGAAAACTGTAATATGCAAATTGTAATCTGTTTTACTTATATGTACGTATGTTAATTTTGAATTTGCACCTTGAATAATCTATCAGTTACTTTTCGTGGTACATATTCAACATAGAAGATATACTTTATGAATGTTCATTGCAGTTATTTTCTAGAAAACTGTAATATGCAAATTGTAATCTGTTTTACTTATATGTATGTATGTTCATTTTGAATTTGCACCTTGAATACTCTATCAGTTACATTTCGTGGTATATATTCGACATAGAAAATATACTTTATGTATGTTCATTGCAGTTATTTTCTAGAAAACTGTAATATGCAAATTGTAATCTGTTTTACTTATATGTATGTATGTTCATTTTGAATTTGCACTTTGAATAATCTATCAGTTACTTTTCGTGGTACATATTCAACATAGCAAATGTATGTTATGAATGTTCACTTTGAACTGACACATTTAATAATATATCAGTTACTTTTCGTGGTAATATATTATATTAGATAATATAATTTAAAGTATTAAAGGTTTCAATTATTAGGTGACATTATTAGATGATCATTTTAATTTAGAAAGGTTTAAATTTTAAGGGTTAATTTTCAAAGGTTGAAATTTATTGAGTTCTTTATTTTGTGATTAGGTAATCGTTTTAATTTAGAAGGGTTCCAATTTTTGTGGTTAGTTTTCAAAGGTTTAAATTTTTTGGGTTTTTTAATTTTTAAATTATTAGGTTACATTATTAGATGATCATTTTAATTTAGAAATATTTAAATTTTGGGGGTTAATTTTCAAAGGTTGAAATTTATTGGGTTTTTTATTTTGTGATTAGGTAATCGTTTTAATTTAGAAAGGTTTAAATTTTTGTGGTTAGTTTTCAAAGGTTTAAATTTTTTGGGTTTTTTAATTTGCGTATATATTTAAAGGTTTAGTTTTTTTAGAATACACTTTGAAACAACCTAACTTCCGCGCGGATCAGCTCGTCGAAAAAATCTCTGGTCGCAGACAGTGGTTCGCACGGAGAGAGAAAATGCAGTAATAACGAAGGCGAGGTATATAGTATAAAACACAAAACGTTTATTACGGGTAGTGTGTATATTTACAAATGTGTGTGCGTGTGTGTGTGTGTGTGTGAATGATAAGCAGGTGCGTGTCGTGTGTCAGTGTACGCAGGTGTATGTGTATATTGCCGAGACGGCAAGCAGACGAGACGGATACAAGACGTGTACAGAAAAACAACGCGGCGCAGACAGAAAAACTAAGATATTACGGACGGCACGAACAGAAAAACTAGAAGTGTAAATTACGGCGCGAGTACGGTGGAAAACACGTGGGGATCTTTAAATCCCGATACGGGCGCGGAAATCGCGGGGCGCGGTCGGTGTTACGAATGTTTTCGCGGACGCGGAGTATACGCCAGCGACAGATGACGGTCGCGGCGCGGATAACGCGGTGGGCGTTCCCTCTACGCAATGAGGGACGCTTCGCGGAATGTAAAAGACACAGATACTCTCTAACGCCCGACTGCCAAGAACGCTTGGCGGAGGCGAAGAACACTTCACCCCCTTTTCGCGTCGGTGCGGTAGTTCTAGGATACTGGCGTACGGCTGTCGAGAACGCTCGACGGAGGCAAAGAACGCTTTACCCCCTTTTCGCGTCGTACGGACAGCGGATCAGGAAATTTGGTGATCGACTGTCAAGAACACTTGACGGAGACCAAGAACACTTGACACCCTTTTCGCGTCGGATCACCGGAGCTATGATCGGAGCGGAATTCGTAATGGAGCGGCGGTTAGGATAGAAGAGAGCTCCCGGAGCAATAATTACGCGTTTTATACTAATTATTGCTCCCGCTCGTATTATTACGGTCTTTTCCGTTATCGCTCGGCGGTCGGCAATTCCTGCGGAGGGGATTGTCAATCGGCGATGTTCGGTCGCGTTCGGTCGAAGCGGCGGATAGCGCGAAGCGCAGGTCGTTCGACGATCTTCGGACGCGTTCGGTCGGAGCGGCGGTTACTACTGTCGTCGGCGGAAATTTCTAATATCGCGAGATATAACGATATCTAATAACGCTCTTGGCGATTGGTATCATCGGAACGCTGCATTGCAGGGTGCATCGTTACAACTTTATGTATGTTCACTTTGAACTGGCACCTTCAACGATATATCACTTACTTTTCATGGTAATACATTATTTTACATTATTACATTACATTATTAGATAATCGTTTTAATGTAGAAAGGTTTAAATGTTTGGGGTTAGTTTTCAAAGGTTTAAATTTTTTGAGTTTTTTTATTTATGAGGATCTATTTTTGAACATACTAATCTCTCTAGATGTTAAATCATTGTTTACTAATGTACCTCAAGATCTTATTATAGAAAGCATTAATAATAGATGGCAATATATTGAACATAAGATATCTATCCCGAAGAATAAATTTTTACAGGCGGTTGAATTTGTGATATCTTCAACATATTTCAAGTTCAACGATGTCATATATAGACAGACTCATGGTACTCCTATGGGATCTCCCCTTTCTTCCATAGTAGCAGACATTGTTTTACAGGATCTTGAGGAAAAAGCTTTAAATTCTCTTAATTTAAGTGACTCATTTTACTTTCGATATGTGGATGACATAATTATGTCGACACCTGGTGACATGGTTGGCTTGATACAGGAAACTTTTAATAGTATACATGATAGATTGCAGTTTACCGTTGAAGTTGAATCTAACCATAGAATAAGTTTTTTAGATTTATTGATCATTGTTGATGAAGGCGTGATTTCGATTGACTGGTTTCATAAAGAAACATATTCGGGTAGATGTTTATCTTACTTTTCAAATCATCCATTATGTCAAAAAAAAGGCACAATTTTTAGCTTGGTAGACAGAGCAATTTTATTGTCGAATCCAAAGTTTCACCAAAAAAATTTGGGAATGGTTATTAGGACTCTCCAAAATAATGGATATCCTTTAGAATTAATTTTGAAAACGATGAACGCTAGAATTAGAAAATTATTTTTGAACAATTTATCTAATAATATTAACAATAAACAAGACAAAATAAATAAAACGGCGAAAGAAAAATTTTTTGTTCTTCCATTTATTTGAGGTGTCACGCAATCAGTCACGAAAATGATCAGTAAATCGGTTTATACCATCGGATATAAATGTATAAACAAACTAAACAAATTTATTAGAGTGCATAAAGATAAAAAAAATTTATACGATAACAATAATTTGGTTTATAAATTACACTGTAAAGACTACGATGCATCATATGTGGGGCAAACGAAGAGAAGACTTAATACAAGAATAAATGAGCATATGAAAAACAAACACTTGGAGGCATCAAAACATTCGGTGGTTACGTTGCATTCACTGCAATGTAATCATAATTTTGATTGGAATCACGTCAAAATTTTAGACTCTGAATCAAATTACAATAAAAGACTGATTTCTGAAATGTTACATATAAAAGAACAATCAAACGGAATAAATTTAAAGAAAGACACCGAATCTTTAGATGACATATATGTTTGTTTATTGGATTCAATTTCTAAAAATAATAAATAGAGTGGGATAAATGTGTGTTTGACTTTCTGATAGACATAAGACTTATTCGCAATACAGTTTTGTCACGACCAACATGTATATGTAGAGTTTATAATTTTATAACATAAGTTTTTTAAAGAAATTGACAAATTAGCAATATTAAAATACATCGTACCACATGATATTAGTAAGTGTTTTACGTTATTAATCTGACTTGTTTCTAAAGTATAACTAAACTTTATATTTTTTACAACAGAGCATAATTCAAACCTTACAATACACACATCGCACTACATGATAATAACTTTGAAAAAAAAACCATTTTAACAATTGACTCAATAAGGATCCACTCTCTTCGTTTGGGACATAGAATGACTGCCTGTTTTCGCTACCGACCGTAGAATAGGCTCATTGATTTTATAGACGATGACAAATGTAATTTAGATGGTTAATCTTTTTTAGTATGTATTTTCTCTGTTATTTCACATTGTAAGGAAAGTACTTCATGTTAATGACATCGTGGGGTTTAATATGAATGTTATGTATTATATTATAATTAATGTATGTATTTTATTGGGGGATTGTCAAAATTTGTGTCGCGGCTGATGATGACTAACAAGGGGAGGGCACATCCAGCATATCGCCAATTGAGATGAAAAAAATTCAGGTGATTCTTTGAACAAAAAAAACGAATGCGTGTTTTGGGATTTTTCGAGATAGGGCCCTGATCGGTAAAAAAAAAATTTAATGTAAGTAAAAATACAACATTCATAATTAATTTAATTACAAAAATTATTTCTTATTTTTCATTATGTACATTAGATTTTGACCGTTATATTATATAATATAATATAATATTATTTTATAGAGAATTTCTACCAGGGTAACAGTAAATTAATTTAAATTTAAATTTATCGAGGTTAATTTAATGTTATCAACATACACATGAAATTACAATATGAAATGGTTAAAGTAACCAATATTAAAAATAAATGGAACATTATTAATAGTTGAAGAAATTATTGATTGAAGTAGACAATCTAGATTTTTAAAGATAGAATTGGTACATAATGAAAAATAAGAAATAATTTTTGTAATTAAATTAATTATGAATGTCGTATTTTTACTTACATTAAATTTTTTTTTTTTACCGATCAGGGCCCTATCTCGAAAAATCCCAAAACACGCATTCGTTTTTTTTGTTCAAAGAATCACCTGAATTTTTTTCATCTCAATTGGCGATATGCTGGATGTGCCCTCCCCTTGT
>NW_017275054.1:0-252 GCF_001594065.2 Cyphomyrmex costatus | reverse complement strand
TTAAATAATTTAATGCGGCAGTAAGTTGGGTATTTCCTTTTTCCATAATCTGCATCATATTTGCACATATTTGTTGTGCGTTTCCTGCGATGACCTTTTCGCATCGTTTTTCTGTACCTTTTAAGTAATTTTGGAATTGTTCGTATCGAATCTTAAAAAGCGGTAATGTCTAATTTAATGACAAGTTTTCATTCGGATTCCGCTTGATTCATCACTCCTATTTCTTCGAAATATATACCGGGCGTATTACTG
>NW_017275053.1:0-587 GCF_001594065.2 Cyphomyrmex costatus | reverse complement strand
TGTATTTTTGGCCCACTATTTTTAAATTACACAGTCACATAAAATTAAGAAAGTGGCATGTGCTAAAGACTAGACCTATGTTTTCTTAGGTATTTTGACGTGCTGAATCCAAATTTGGGATCAAAATTGACCGCCACTATGTCAATTTTTTTTAAATCGTGAAAAACCACCCTTGAAAATGGAAAATTCCACTGTAAATGCATTCAGCGTTAGGTATAAGTGTGGAGACCGACTGAAAATGACTGCAATATCCAACTGATATGTATTTTAATGCGCTGAATTCAAATCCGCGGTCAGAATTGTGGAGTTCCTTTCTCGCAAGTAAAGTAAGGTAGCGTTTACTTTAAATTAGAGCCCCTAAGAGTAGATGTGTAAATGATATTTGATAATTGGCTTATGACTTATTGATGCGTTGAGAGGCGATTGCAATACTGTTATGCGTGTTATGCGTGCGTACCAATAATAAGTCTCTGGCGTTGTACCGGGGGAAGGTGTCGGCCGGGGATCGCATTCCACACATAACTATGTAACTACCTAACTTTCGATTTGCACGGCGTTAGCTCGTCGGAATATTTGTCCGAGGATTC
>NW_017275052.1:27088-29328 GCF_001594065.2 Cyphomyrmex costatus | reverse complement strand
TTTATTTTCAATTCATTGAATTTTATTATGGGTAATGGCATTAGAATATCTCTAAAAGTCGCATATATTGTGTCAAAAATGAATTTGCTATCAGATACGGGTGTTCCGGAAAAAAAATTCAAGATGGCGGACACAAAATGGCGATAAAAGTGAATATTTTATGTAAATCACAGCCATACCTACAAAATGGAAAAAAATCAATAGATTTTTATAAAACTTGGTATCCTAGCATTTTTGAGGTCACTGATCACGAATTTGGAGTCAGTTTTCAAAAACTAAAAATGGCGGATCCAATATGGCGGATGACATTTTTTTAAATGAATCAAATTCACTTGAAACTTGTTGCTTGGGAGTTTTTGGGGTCGCTGATCACGAATCTGACGTCAGTATTAAAAAATTCAAAATGGCGGCCCCAATATGGCGGTTGAAAATTTTAAAAATTAGTCGGATTCACTTGCGACATGTTATTTAGGGAATTGTGAGGTCGCTGATTTCGAATCTAACATCAGTATTTAAAAATTCAAAATGTCGGATTGAATATGGCGGACAACATCTTTAAAAATTATTCGAATTCACTTGCAACTTGTTAATTGGGGGTATTTGTTGTTACTCGTAACGAACCGGCTGTCAGTTTTGATAAGTTCAAAATGGCGGTTCCAATACGGTGATCAGCGTGAATCTGGTGCCTGTTTACAATAATTCAAAGTAGATGATCTAAAATTTCAAAGTACTTTATGTAAAACCAAAATAACAATTATTTTGACATGCGTTTCCTTGCCGCCAGTGTTACCAAAATATTTCTGACGTTGCCCGACTCACCGCTTGGAGGTGAACGTGAATAATTTTTAAAGATGTTGTCCGCCATATTCAATCCAACATTTTGAATTTTTAAATACTGATGTTAGATTCGAAATCAGCGACCTCACAATCCCCTAAATAACATGTCGCAAGTGAATCCGACTAATTTTTAAAAATTTCTTCCGCCATATTGGGGCAGCCATTTTGAATTTTTTAATACTGACGTCAGATTCGTGATCAGCGACCCCAAAAACTCCCAAGCAACAAGTTTCAAGTGAATTTGATTCATTTAAAAAAATGTCATCCGCCATATTGGATCCGCCATTTTTAGTTTTTGAAAACTGACTCCAGATTCGTGATCAGCGACCTCAAAAATGCTAGGATACCAAGTTTTATAAAAATCTATTAATTTTTGTTCCATTTTGTAGGCATGGCTGTGATTTACATAAAATATTCACTTTTATAGCCATTTTGTGTCCGCCATCTTGAATTTTTTTTTCCGGAACACCCGTATCTGATAGCAAATTCATTTTTGACACGATATTTGCGACTTTTAGAGATATTCTAATGCCATTACCCATAATAAAATTCAATGAATTGAAAATAAAACCAAGAAAATTCATGTTATTTTTAAAAAAAAAGAGTATAACTTTTTTATTTGAAACTTTAAACAATTTTGGCATGCACCATTGGAAAGAGCGGTCCTTGGCCAATAAGAAATGGCTATCGCAGAATTTTTCCTACACAGTTTTAATGCTAAAATATTGTGTCAAACTTCATGAAGAAAATTTGTACATTAGGGCGTTAAAGGGTTCTTGCTATTCGAAACCAAGTGACCTATTCTTCTTTAAAAAAATTATATCACAATTAATTTAAAAACAAAAGGAAAAAAATTTATTTAAATAGAAAAATTTTTTATGTAAAAACACTTTGCGCTGCTCTAGTTCTCGATCTCGATGTAATAAAATACAATAATAAAGATACGAAACATTTTCACGAGAATTAAAGTATTTAGTGTGTATATATTCGTGTATATGTATGTGCGAGTGAATTGTATCTCAATCCCAATACATACTAACGTCATAATAAAATTATATATGGATGTAACATTTTGTATAAAAGAGATTAGAAACTACGAGGGTTAAAGTATGCAGTCTGTATGTATATTCTCGCGTACAGTATATGCGAGTGACATACATAAAAAAAGAAAAGTAAGCTGTATATTTATTAATTAAATGTAGCATTTAGAATATGTTAACTATAATTTTTAAATTATCATTACCTTTACATATATTTGTATTAATTATTATAGCTTTTAGATAGTTTTTATTGTTTGTCTTATTCGCTCTAGCACAGCGCGAAGTGTTTTTACATAAAAAATTTTTCTATTTAAATAAATTTTTTTCCTTTTGTTTTTAAATTAATTGTGATATAATTTTTTT
>NW_017275052.1:23196-26769 GCF_001594065.2 Cyphomyrmex costatus | reverse complement strand
AAATTCTCGAAAATTCGAGATCGAGATGCATATACCGAGATATTTGCGAGATCGAGATCGAGATTGCCCAAATCTCGTCTCGTTTCGTCTCGTGCGCATCTCTAATTGAAATGCTTTAATATCAGATCCACTATAGTGTTAGTCTCAAAATGCAATGCCCTTTCTATTACAGAGGAGTCACTTTTTTTTGCGAGAACAATTGCCATCTAGTGGTAAAAATTAAACACTAACACGGCACGTTAATTGTGCGATGTGATACGACGATGCGCGCGTCAGTTGTCTCGCTCGAAGTAGCGCAGCGATTCATTAATTTTACGATTACTTGGAAACAACAAAAAAAGCATCTTTGAAAGTTGGTAATCTTATAGAAAAAATCCTCAGCTTTCATTTAAAAATAATTTTGAAGCACGAAAATGGGTGGAACATAAAAAAAACGGCGAATTAATTATTTATTTCATTAAAAAAGGGTTAAATTTTTACTTTTAATACAATTGACCATAACCATCGAAAGACCGTGAAATAATCTATAAAAAAGATTCTGGTCACTATTTTGATAAGAGCAGTAGAATGAAAGTTACGCGCGATTGAAAACATTCGCTCCCGTCAAAAGCACAAAAATTGCACCCCCTCTATCTCGGCCAATATTTGAGGAATCGAAAAAATTTTTGGTATGTGAACTACCATCATATAGGACTGCAACTTTACGAACTTTGACCCAAATCGGATAACTTTAATTTTTTGTCCTGGTACACTTGAGAAATTTTGCCCCATTTGTCAATCATCTGTTAGTAACATAGTACATCAAATTGTTGATGCCATCAATATCAAAATACCAGACTGGATAAAATTTCCTACACAACGCAATGAAATTCAGGCTATTCAGCAACAGTAAGCTACATTGTTATTTTTTTTAATAATCAAGAGATTAATGTTTTTGGAAATATATTTAAATATAATAAGAAAATCTGTTATTTTTCAGGTTTTGGATTAATGCTAATTTTCCAGGTACAATAGGAGCTATAGATGGCACACATATAGCGATTTTCCCATCTGAAAAAAACAGGGAACATTTATATATCAACAGAAAATTGTATCATTCTCTAAATATTATGATTGTAAGTAGATATTTATATATAGTATTTACATAAACTATTATATTAAATGTTAGGTATAATCTGCTCAAAATTTTCAATGGTTTTTTCTAAAAGAGTAATATTTATGTAATGTATGGATACATTTATAATGTGTTTATTATTGTTAATCAGGTTAGTGATTACTATGGTAAAATATTAGCTGTGAAAACAAATCATGATGGTCGTACACATGACGCCAGGGTCTGGACTTCCTCTCAGTTATCAAGACATATGTTAAGAGAATATGAGAATGGAAGACGAAATATCTGGTTAATAGGTATGTACAATATAAAAATACTTAATTTTTATATCTATAAAGTTTGAAGTTATGTTTAAATATATGAATTTAATATACCTCCCAGGTCAAGAACACATTGAGCTTATACTAGATGTTAGAAATATATATAAATTTATTATAATACCGGTATATGCGGGCAGTTTCGACTTTACAAAGTCCTTAACAGCCGCAACCGAATACTTTAAAATTAATTTAGTATATTGCGAAGAATATCACAAGTTGGCGTTTCGTCCCGGCTTCCACTACTGGACTCATCAGTAAGGTAATGTAGTGGGAGCCTACCTTAGACGCCTGTTTTAGTTCTTAAATCGAGATTCTATATATACAGATATGCGCGTATTTCAGCACTTGCGAGAAACTTTACGAATATCCATAGACCTCTGCTGGCGAGTCGACGTAGTAATATTCTTCGCAATATTTTTAAGTAATAGACGTTGAAAGGTTCCCCCAAATTGCGCGCCGAACACTTATATTATTAATATATTTTATTTTATTAATTTAATAAAATAAATTAATAAATATTAATTATATTAATTTAATTTAATTAAATATATGATATTGTACGGTTTGAGTGTGTAAGATATATGCTTATGTAAGATATACATATGAGGACATATGTATATGTTACATATGTATATCTATATGTAGGATGATTTATTATATGTGATATATCTTATATCTTACTTATAGATTTACAATTACATAATTGTACGTATTAATAAAGTTACTAATCTTTCATTTACTTTCATTTACTATATGTAAATCTAAATACGTATGTACTTTCTTTATGTCCACAAGCATACATTTTGGCATTTAATATTGTTTTATATGTAAAACTAGGCTACCGCTTGATAATATACAAAATATATTTTTTAATTAATATACTCATAATATATCTATAAATAGAAATACCGTTTGATAATATACAAAATAACGTTTACCACTAAACTTTATTATGCATTATATATCGTCATTTTAATTTTATATGTCTATGAGATTCTGGATATCCCTTGTTGCCATTTTTGATGACGCCTAAACTAAACCAGCCACCAAGATCTCCAGATGCATTATATACAGATTGTCATGTTAGAGCACGATGTTCAATAGAAAGAACAATAGGAGAATTGAAAGGCAAATGGAGATGTTTACGAAAAGAAAGAGCTTTGCATTATGCACCAGAATTTTCAGGTAATAATATTTCATTGTGTTTCTTTTTTATGATATTTTATATTTTAAGTATATTTTATTTCAACATTTTACAATTTATTTTAGCACGTATAGTAAATGCAACATGTGTACTGCACAATATTGCTAAGCACTATAATGTTCCAGCAAATGAAATATATATAGAAGATGAAATAGAGGTTGAAGAAATAAAAGAAATAGAGAACAATGTTAATATGCGTGCCAGAGGGAATGCCGTTCGAGAAACATTGATACAACAATATTTTACATAAAACTTTTATTGTATGAAAATAAAATATCGTAACATTTATTGAGCATTTATTTATACATATATAAAACGTTTATTTATATAAAATAATAAATTTTTTAAACATTGAACATAAACACATTGAGATCTATTTTTATTTATTGATAAAATTTTATACTTCTAACATTAGAATAGAATTCATACATGCATTATAATATCATTTTAATAAACAAAAAACATTAAACAAAAAAATTATAATACTTAATAATAAATATAAATAGAATTTGTTGTACTCTAGATAGATGTCATATATAGAAAGTATGGAAGTATAGCATTACATCAAGTACTTGTCAAAACCAAATAACTGTATAATAAAATACAGATTTTAATGAAAATTTTTTTATTATTTGATAATAAACTGCTTAAGTATGAGTAGAGTATACAGGGTGTAAGTAATTATCGCACTTGGAGTATACCATGAGATACAGGACGAGAATCCAAGTAAAAAAGTCCTGAGTCATTTTTTGATACGAGCTTTTAGTTCGTTGTTATACGATGTTAAAGTTAACAAATTAGCGACTGAGTATAGAAGGAAGATAGGGACGTAGCAAGGCGGAGCGGAGCTGACGATCGCGGCGGGAGAAGAACAACGGTGAGCAGCGAAATGGTTACAATTATATCTATCTCTTTCTTTCTTTCTCTCTCTCTCT
>NW_017275052.1:21129-22997 GCF_001594065.2 Cyphomyrmex costatus | reverse complement strand
CTCCTACTTCGATACATTTTCGTGCTCTTTTCTGCACGTTTCGCGTAGCTCTTTGAATTTTATCGTTGTCGATTCTCTCGATAGTGCGGAGTATTAATTCTGTCATCTCGTCAGCTGTCTCGATATTTGCATGCATAAATACTTTTTCTTTGATTGCTCCCCAAAGAAAAAACTCGCATGGATCGTAGTCTGGAGATCGAGCAGGCCACGGAGTTACTGAACCTTTCCGAAACCATTCAGGAAAAGTATCATCGAGATGACGGCGGACTATACCTTTAAATAAGAGATTATTGAAGTTGATATTAAAAGTAGTTTAATTCATAATTGCACTTGAATGTTATGATATAAAAATTAATCTTTGAGAGTACACGATAGTATCGAAACTGAAATAGCGGTCTTCACTATAATTTCAATAGATTCTTTTACATTTTATACGTATGCAATAAATATTTTTGTAAATAAAATTTCTTACGTGCAGAATGGGGAGGTGCGCCATCGTGCATGAATATCGTGGCTCGTCTATTTAATGACACATCTTCTAAATTGTTCTCTGCTGGAACTAACAAATTTGGCAGATCATTTCGTAAGAAATCGAGATACCCTTGAGAATTTAATCGTGCTGGTAGTATAAAAGGTCCAATCTACAAATCCAGTTAATAAGATTATACATATTATATCAATAATATGATAATGTTATTATGTTATTATGTTATGTTATTATGTTATGTTTAAAAAAAAAATGGTTTAAATTCAATTTTATTAACTATTTGTCTTAACATACGTACGATTTGATTTCCCAGCAATCCACACCAAACATTTACGGAATATCGATGTTGAAAAGAACTTTCCCGAGTGAGAAATGGATTTTCATGTGTCCAATAATGATAATTGTGGGTATTAAACATACCGTTTCTTGTAAATAAACATTCATCGGTATACAAAATCCGACTTCCATAGTTGGGTCTCAAATTCACTTGATTTAAATAATATTCAGCAAAATTTACGCGAGGCTGATAATCCCGTTGAAGTAGATTTTGTACTTTTGTATAGTGATACGGATGCTGCTCATCTTCTTTAAGCACTCTGTAAACACTCATATGCGATACACCTAACTGAGGAGCAAGAGATCTCGTACTTAATGTGGGATCATTGTCAACGGTAGCTATAACAGCATTTTCCATCGCAAGATTGCGAACTTGACGTGGACGACCTGCATCTCCGTGATTACATAAAACACTACCAGTTTCTCGCAAACGTCGAATAGCACCAGCAATTACATTCTTATCTGGATGACGCCGATTCGGATATAAGTTCGCATATTCAACTGCAGCTGGTTCAGCCTGTTCTCCATTTATAAAATACAAACGAATCATATCGTAGTAATCTTGTGTATTATAGACGGGCATGGTGAGATTGTTAGATGCTATATCACTGAAATGCTCTATAACTTTATGTAAAATATCAGCATCGAAATACAAAATATGTACATCTAGTCACAATAGTTCGGGAAGAAGCGAAGACAAACGAGGTTTTATTCGCGATTGTGTTTTCATAAATCAGTGTTGTGTTTTCATATGTATTTAGTTCTGCACTTTCTGATTTTTATCAATTCTTCAAACAAGGTGTAGAGAGAGAGGGAGGGAGCATTTCAGTGATATAGCATCTAACAATTTCACCATGCCCGTCTATGATACACAAGATTACTACGATATGATTCGTTTGTATTTTATAAGTGGAGAACAGGCTGAACCAGCTGCAGTTCAGTATGCGAACTTATATCCGAATCGGCGTCATCCACATAAGAATGTAATTGCTGGTGATATTCAACGATTGCGAGAAACTGGTATTATAGCATTTTATGTAATAAG
>NW_017275052.1:5254-18506 GCF_001594065.2 Cyphomyrmex costatus | reverse complement strand
ATATAATAATATAATAATAATAATAATAAATATGTAAATAATAAGGCTCAATAAATTTAAAAAATAATTAATACAAAAAGTTTTGTATTAATTATTTTTTAAATAATAATAATATAATAATAATGTAATAATAAAATAATGAAGTCCGTAATTTCTGAAAAATAAACAAAAGACATACATTAATACGCGGTATAGATGGTTTATCAAATATTAGTATAAATATCAAATTAAATGTACTTACAATTCCAATTCTCCGGCTCAGGGTCCACCTCGTGTTCGACCTCCCCGAATAGCTCGGGGAGGTGCATATTATGCTCCCACATATTAAAATCAAAAGAAAATATTTTACAATTTTGGAAAAAAAATAAACGGTCAATGCCCGATTTATATAAACTAGCCAATATTGTATTAGCTGTTCCTTCCACAAAAGTTAGTGTTGAACGATTATTTTCATCCTTAAAATATATTTTATCACCTCTTCGTAGCAATTTAAACGAAAATATAATAAATGATATATTATTAATTCGAGCAAATGTAAAGAAACAATAAAACTATAAATAAAAACGTAGAATATACAAATAATTGACAGTGTTACATCCCGATAAATCTTCCTCTCTTATCATAGAAATACGTTATCTTTAGTTTATTGTTACATCCCGATAAATCTCCCTCTTCGATTATAAGAATACGTTATCTTTAGTTTCTTATTACATACCGGTATAATACCGGTATTACCGAAAAATTATGCGTATACCGGTATCATGAAAATTTCGGTTGATTACCGGTATTTGACGTTCAATACCGGTATTCGGTCACCGTTTTTCGTATACCGCTATTACTGAATATAGGTATGGTTGATACCGGTATACAATTGCTAATAAAATTATTTCGGTTTTTAGTCCCTTAATTATTTAATACCGGTATGTTACCGGTATTTTTCATACCGGTTTAAATCCCTGGTTTAAGGTGTAATCTTTATTTTGTGCCTTCAACGTGCGATAGCTGCCTACGCAGCTACTGGTTACAGGCCGCTCGGAATCTGCAGGAGTACGAGCGGTCACGCATTAGTCCCCTTCCAGTGAGGGAGTGGCGAGCTATGCCTCGTTACAGGGTGCATGTGTGCACCGTGACGAGGAGGAGGATTGTGGAGGAGTTACCTCCACCTTATTAAAATATGTAAGTATTTCTTTTGCTTCTATACTATATAATATTAATATATTTACTATACTATTCGCTTATTTGCTTCTGCTTTAATGTTCGATAAAAAGTTTTAGGCGATTAGCGTGTACGCGCATTGTTTTCCGTCCCATCTTGATCGTAAAATTTACGTCGTTATGTTTATCGAGAATCAGGTAGGGACCGATCCATTTCGATTCTAGCTTTTTAGATCTGCCCCTTCGAACGGTTTCACCATATAGTAAAACGCTGTCGCCGACCTTAAACGTTTCCTTCTTTGTCGTTTTATCGTACTGTTTTTTGGTTTTAATTTTTTCTTGTTGCGCGTGTTCTCGGGCTATTTGGTTTGTGGCGCGTATTCTTTCGCGAAGTCCTTGTACGTAATTGTCGTACGAATACGTCAGTTTTGGCGTCTTCGATAACGCCGATGGCAGAGTTGCTTGATAGCCGTACATTAATTCAAACGGCGTGAAACCCGTTGCCGTATGAGGAGTAGTATTATAGGCGAACATTGCGTAGGGTAGCTACTCGTCCCAGTCGCTCTGTTCCTCGTTAACTAATGCCGGAGATATTCGGCTAACGCTCTGTGTGAGCGCCCTAAGGCTCCGTTACTCTCCGGATGATAGGCTGTCGTTTGTAGATAGATAGATAATCTTTATTGTTTCTCTTTTTCAAGATTATAAGACTTCTGTTTATGTACACCTATTTACATTCTAACTTAATTTATATGCACGTCCCCTTCTCCCCCCCTTCCTCTATCGACATCTTCTCTCTGATTCCTATGAGACCTCTAATCCATTCATCTCCTCCTCCTCCCTCATCCAGTATATCCTCCAAGCTCATTTCCTTTTCGTCCTCTTTCCACTTAGCGCATCTCTTCAAAACGTGGTCCCATGTCTCCTCCTCTGCACCGCACACCCTGCAAACTCTCCTCTCTTCATCCTCCCAGTATCTTCCTCTCCTCATCTCATTTCCCATCCTAAATCTCGCTATCCTGATCATCCTTTTGTCCTTTCCTCCTTCCCTCAGGTATTTCGGTACTGCCTCTGTTTTTATCCTCACATAACTTTCGTTGTACTTTGAACTCCTCATCTTATCTTCTCTTTCCTGTTTTTGAATGTCCTTGTCCCTCCTAGTCATCTCTTCCACTATCTCTAGACCCATTTCTCTTCTCATCTCTATCGCTTCTGTCGAGAAACCTCTCTCCTCAAAAAATCTCTTTCTCTCCTCTTCCCATCTTGAGTTCTCTCCCGTTTTTCCCCTCCTTAGCTCCTCGTAGCATTTCCTCGCAAGCTCTCCCCCTCCTCCTCTTCTTAATTTCTCTTCATATCTCAAGGCTCTTCTACCTGCTCCCGTCCTCAGCTTCCCCCATTTGACCTCCTCCCTGACCAGGTATGCCGGCGTCCTCCAGTCTAACCCTAGAGTCCATCTTATGTACTTTTCTTGCAATTTCTCTATCTTCTCTCTTTCCTTCCATCCCCATACTTCCGCTCCATATAACATTACCCCCTCTACCAATGACTCGAACAATTTCCTCCTTCTTTTCCAGTTCCCTCTAAATCTTCTTTTGCCTATCCCCCATACCCCTCTCATCACCACCGTTGCCTTCTTCACTACCTCCCTTATGTGTTCTTCTTGCTGTCCGTTTTTCTGTAATGTATATCCCAGATATTTAAACTTTTTCACCTCCTCTATTCCTTCTCCTTTCCATCTCCAATCCATCTTCACCTCTCTGCCCCCTCCCTTTCTAAATCTCACTATCTTACTCTTTCCTGCATTTAACACCAGTTTCTTCCTCTCTAAGTATCTTGCTAGTCTGTTCATCATCATCCTCATCTCCCTCTCCTCTTTGGCTAGGAGCACTAAATCATCTGCGTATGCAATCGTCCATATTTTCTTACCCCCTACCAGCACTCCTCCATCTTGTCCCTTTTCCATGGTTTCCTCCAGATCTGCCAGTACTAGGTTGAACAGCATCGGGTTTAATGGGCATCCCTGTCTCACTTCCTTCCACGTGGTGAAGCTTTCACTCTCTCTTTCACCCACCCTAACACTGCATCTCGTCAGTTCGTACAAATCTTTTATTCTCCTCCTCAGTTTTTCGCTTACTCCTTCTCTTTCCATCGCTCTCCATATCTCCTCCCTCTCTACATTGTCGAATGCTGCCTTCAGGTCTACAAAAAATGCCACAATCTTCCCTCTATATCTTCTAAGCTCCCTTCCAATAACATGATTTATTACATATATATTATCAATCGTCCCCCTCCCCTTACGAAATCCTGCTTGCCCTCTTGGTAGTATCTTCTTCTCCTCAATTTCTTTACTTAGTCTCCTCGCCAGCACTTCCGCGTAAATTTTATACGTTGTGGACATCAGCATTATCCCTCTATGTTTCTCTGTCTTCTCTCCTTCACCCTTCTTGACTATAGGTGTTATTATCCCATTTCTCCAACTCTCTGGCATCCTCCCTTTTTCCCATACTTCTTCACATATCCTCCATATCGCTTCCTCTGTCCTTTCTCCCCCGTAGATCCACATCTCGTTTACCAGCCCATCTTTTCCTGCCGCTTTTCCTTTTTTCAGACCCTTAATTACCTGGCTAATTTCAACTCTCTCTATCTTATCTCCCTTCAACATCTCTATCCCCTCCTCCTCCGTTTCTCATCTCTCCCCCCGCTTGTCACCCTCCAGCAGATTCTCGAAGTGCTCCTTCCATTCCTTCATGCTTATTTCTTCATTTATCCCTTTCTTTCTTCTTCGCTCCCTATTTACTATTTTCCAGACGTCTTTTTCCGATTTCGCTGCTTCCGCTTCTTCTATCAATCTCTCCCTTCCTATTTCCTTCTTTCCTTCACATAACTTCCTGTATTCCTTCTTCATCTTCCTGTATTCGTTTCCCTCTACCTCTCCTCTCCTCCACTTCCTCAGCACTCTTCTCACCTCCCTTTTCTTCAGCTTGCACTCTTCATCCCACCATGATCTGCCCCAATCTCCTTTCCCCATTCTCTTTTCCTTCCAGCATGTTGCTTCCATCGCTGCCTTTCTGAGTTCTTCGTACATTTTCTCTATCCCACTCTCCTCAATACATAGCTCACCCATCTTCCTGGTGAAGGTGTTTCTTCCCTTTTCCGACCAGTCCATCCTTTTTCTTGTCTCCCTTCTCCATCTTTTCTTCTCATCTGTTTTCTCTCTACCTATTCTTACGCTAACCGGATGATGATCTGATTCCACTCTACTCTTATCTCTTTCACTTCTCCCCATGCCTCGATGTTACCTATTGCATAATCTATCACCGATTCTCCTCTACCTCCTGAGTAAGTCCACTCTCCCTTCTCATCTCCCTGCTTTCTCCCGATCATTATTCCCCATCCTTCTTCTTCCATCACCTTTATTAGAATCCTTCCGTCCTTGTTTATTTTCTTATCTTTTGAGCATCTCTCTTTCTCCTCTTCCATTCCTTCTACCAGCGCACCCTCCGTACCTGTCCTCGCATTAAAGTCTCCTCCCAGCAGTATGTGCTCTCCCTGGTTATCCCTCTCTTTTATTCTCTCCACAATCATCTTTAGCTTCTCTTCCATATCTCCATTTATGTAAACTGTTGCGATCCTCCACGTCCTGCCCTCCAACTTAACCACTCTCTGTGCCATCCCCTCCAGCTCTGACCCATTCTCATTGTCTTTCACCTCCTCTATCCCCTTCCTAACTCCTGTAATTATTCCTCCTATAGCTCTTCCCTTTCTGTTTTTCCTTCTGGCTGTTTGACATTTCCACATGAATTCTTTCGGTAACTTCCCTCTTATTTTGCTCCAGCTCTTTTGTTCTACCCATGTTTCCACTAATCCTATTATATCCCATTCCTTCAGCCCTTCCCAGAACTCTTCGTCTTTTCCTGTCATCCCTGCCACGTTCCAAAACACTATTTTCCAGTTTTCTCCCCCCCTGCCTTTAACTCCCCCCCCTCTATCCTCATCCTCCCTCTCCCTCCTCCTCACTCTCCGGTCGTTCCTCTTTCCTCCGCCCTCCTCTGCCCTCCCTATGCTTCCCCCTTCTCTCCCTCCTCTCCATGTCTTCCAGCTCCCTCAAGCCTCTCCCCATCTTCATCCCATCTCCTCCACCTCCCGTCTATCCATATTCTTCCATATGCAACCCTCGTTCTTTTGCCACACTTCTCCATTTCTTCTGCTATCCTCCGAAGATTGAATTGCATCTTTCTTTCCTTCCATGTCCAGTCATCTTCTATTCTCTCTATTCTTCCTTTTAGTTTACTTTTCTTCATCATTACTTCTCTCTTCGCCTCTTTACTGCAGAGCTTAACCACCGCCATTCTTCTGCTCCCTTCTCTTCTACTCCCCACTTCCTTCACCTCTTCAATTCCCACTTTGAGCTCCAGTATTTCCCTCAGGACCCTCTCCGCCTCTACATGCACCTCACTTGTCTTCCCTTCTAGTCCTTTAATGATGATATTCTTCCTTCTTTCTTCTCTTTCCATCATCTCGATTTTCTTCTCTATCTTTCCCATCCTGTCTTCTTCCCTTGCCCCTCTCTCCTTATCCTTCTCCCCCCCGCCATCCGGTTCCCTCCCTTCTTCTCTCTTCTTCATCACTACCTCATGCTCCTCCATCTTTTTCTCAAGCTGATTCATTCTTTTCTCCATATCTTCCTTCTCTTCTCTCCATTTCTTTTCTCTCTCCTTTATCTCCTACCTCATCCTTCCTACCTCCTGTCTTACAGTATCCTCTGTTCTTTTTCCTTGCTCTTTTATTTCTTTTAGTTCTATTTTAAGCTCCCTTATTAGATTTTCCAGTTCTTTTCCTCCTCCTTTCGGTGGAGATCTCTCTATCTTCCTGCTCTTCTCAAATGCCCTTTTCTCCCCTTCCTCCCCCTCCTTCTCCTCTCCCCTTTTCCTTTTCAACAACTCATCGATTGTCCCTATACTGCCTCTCCTTCCTTTCTCTTGTGTCATAAACTTTTTCATTTCTGTCTCTCTTTCTCTTCCCCCGTCATCCACCAATCACCGTTCCTCCTACTGCGCTTGCGCGTTATTCAGTGCCTGAAGTTTCCCTTCTTCTCTCTACTCTATCCGTGCCTTCCTCTCTATCAACGATTGTCGCCACCTCTAACTCTTCACGTTGCCTTTCTTCTATTCTCTCTATTTCGTGCTTATGTTGTCTAAACTTTCTCTTTCTCTTCCTTTCAGCCCGCCTATCCGCCGACTCCTCACTCCACCCTCCACTCGACCTATAGCGCCTGTCCACCTCTCCTTCCTCGCTCCTCTCTTCACTTTCCACTACTTCTATCTCACTTCCTATATATCTTTTTGCTGTCACCGTTCTTACACCCTGCTAACCTTCTAGGCTCTCCGAACCGGAAGTCCAGGCTGTCGTTTGTATCTTTTCTATTTTCAATAATTTGCAAGTATTTTTAAACATCTCGCTAGTAAAGTTAGTACCTTGATCGGTAAGAATTTTATCCGGCGTACCGTGTTCTACTATTATTTTGGTCACGAATGCTTTCGCGACGGTAGCCGCTTCTTGATTACCTATAGGAATAGCTTTACTGAATTTAGTTAAATTGTCCTGGAAGGTCAGGATATATTTATTTCCATTGATCGTGACAGTTAATGGCCCTACGATATCTAATGCACATTTTTCAAACGGTTTCGTAGGCGTGTCTCTAATTACTAATGGCATCTTCGTCTTTTTACTTAATTTGGTTTTTTGGCAATATTCACATTTGCTTATGTATTCCTCGACGTCTCGAGTAATGCCTCTCCCGTTATGTAGTAATCGGATACGGTTCAGTGTCCGCGCGACTCCCTGATGCCCTCCTAACGGAGCGTCGTGATACTCGTATAGTAGGCGGCGTTTCTCTTCAGCCGTATATTCTTTAATTGTTTCTTCCTCTTCTTCTTCTTGCCGTCCTTCTTCCTCCGGATGAATGAGATTGATGTGTGGGTCGTCCGTAACTGGATTTCTGCTTAATGCATCGGGATTTGTATTGCATTTGCCTTTTTTGTGTACGATTTTATAATCGTACTCCGCTAATTTTAATTGCCATCTAATTAATCTAGAACCTGGATCCGTGACATTGAATAGCCAGATTAATGGTCTGTGGTCTGTCACAATGGTAAACGTTGTATCATATAAATAGGGTCGAAAATGTTTCATGGCCCATACTATAGCTAATAGTTCCTTTTCCGTCGTGCTATAGTTTTGTTCGGCTTTATTCAAAATTCTACTAGCATAAGCAATCAGTCGGTCTCTGCCTACGGGACCTTGTGATAATACGGTTCCGATTGCATGATCTGATGCGTCGGTCGTTACTAAGAATTCACGAGAGAAATCCGGGTAACTTACAAGTACGGGTGCCGACGTGAGTTTTGCCTTTAATAATTCGAACGCGTTTTGCTGTTCCATACCCCATTCAAATTTTACACCCTTTTTGGTTAAACTCGTAAGAGGTTTTGCAATTTTAGAAAATTCTTCAATGAATTTCCGGTAATATCCGGCCAGTCCGATAAATGATTGCACATCCTTGACTTTTCTTGGTATAGGAAAATTGTTTACGGCACTTAATTTGCTTGGATCTGGTCGTATTCCATTTTCAGTAATTATATGACCCAGATAAATTACTTCCTTTCTAAGGAAATTGCACTTGTCGGACTGTAATTTTAGATTACGTTTTCGTAAACGCTGCATTACTTCAATCAGGCGTTTATTATGTTCTTCCAAATTTGATCCGTAGACGACGATGTCGTCCAAATATACGAGGCATCTTAAGCCTTGGATTCCGGCTAGTATCGCGTTCATTAATCTTTGAAAAGTTGCGGGTGCATTCCTTAACCCGAAGGGCATTCTATTAAACTCGTAGTGCCCATGCGAAGTAAAAAACGCTGTTTTATTTTTGTGTTCTTCGCTCATGGGAAGTTGATGATATCCCGAGACAAGATCTAATGTAGAAAAATATTTTGCATTTCCTAATTGATCTAAAATATCATTTATATTCGGCAGAGGGAAAGAGTCGCCTATTGTTAGCTCGTTAAGTTTTCGAAAATCTATCACGATTCTCAATTTCGGCTTCTCTGTCGTGTCGCCTTTCTTTGGAACGACCAGTAGTGGCGCGTTCCACTGACTCGCGCTAGGTCGGATAATATCTTCTTTTAGCATTTTTTCTATTTGTCGATTTACCTCTTCCTTATGTTTTTCTGGTAATCTATAAGGTCGCACATTTACAGGTGCGCTATTTGTGCGGATATTTATTTCATGCTCCACAGTGGACGTGTGCGTTAGCATATCTCCATCTAGATGAAAGATATCGCAGAATTCTTCGCATAATCGATCAATAGTCTTCTTTTCCTCGTGATTTAAATGCTCGGTTCCTATCTGCGCTCGCGGCGTGTTAGTATTGGTGAGTCGCTCTTGTTACATGCCGTACGTAGTGTTAGTATGTTCTCGCGGTCATTTGCCCGCAATTCATCTATTGTCACGAGCGGTGTTATTATTTCTACTGTCTCTCCCGTTGTATTTAGCATACTTATTGGGCAAGCATATTCTTCAGGTGCTACCAGGCAGTTGCCAATAAATACTCCTGGTCGCATTTCCTCTGATTTTACTATTCCAATGCGATTTTTATCTGTTACCGCTTGAATTATAGTCTCGCTACGAGGAGTTAGCGTTAGCTTTTTATAGGGATGGAGTTTCAGTGTTACTCCATCGACTTGAAAATAGCTTTTTTGATCGCTCTTAATTTTGTATTTCTGCAGGAAATCCATACCAAGTATTCCTGCGTAGTCGATAGGAAAATCATCCTTCACTACGTGCATGCTGTGGCATATTTCTTTATTTCCTATTATTACAGTTGCCTTTATTTTACCAATAGTTTTAATTTGATGGCCCGTCACTCCGGTGAGAGCCATTGGCTTTTTAGTTATGAGTGTTTCGCCTTTCAAATTCCCTACTTTGATTAATGTTAGGGTGGCTCTGGTATCTAATAAGAGATTTATGCGTCCCTTTTTCATTTCTTTTATCGGCAAAGTTACTAATCTGAGACCGATATTTGCACGATTTCCAGTTACTTGCGTAATCTGATGCTCAATTGCCGCTCGCCTTTTCCGCGTCTTCGTTCTCTCTTCTTCTTCGCTGCTAGCATATGATGCTTCCTCGCTATCGCTATTTCGCTTGCTCCTTCTCGGTTCTCTCGCTTTTACTGCGGTGTTTACTCGCTTTGTTTTATTATCCGTTTCGCGTCTCGCGCGTTGTCGCGTATCTCTATCGGGTCGTCCGTTAAGTATCCAACATTCGTTTCGATTATGTCCCGCCTTTTTACAATAGGTGCAAAATTTCTCGACGGTATTTATTCCTGCTGGCTTTTCAGCACGAGGCAAGGTAAATTTATTTGCATAACGGCTCGTCCGACAATTTTGACCGTAGTGTCCTGCTTTTCCGCATTTGTGGCACTGTATAATTTTATTTTGATGCGGTCCACTTTTATTTTGATTATTAAACGGCGTTTTTAAGGAAGGTCCCTTAACTTTTTCCTCCGCGCTCACGGCGTTAATAGCCTCTTGCAGAGTAGCATATTTTTGCGATCGGACTATCATTTTGATGTCCTCGCGCAATCCTAATTCAAAATTTAATAGTGCTTGATCCTGAATTGTCTCTAGGATCGCTCGTTTCTGTTCGTTTGTAGGATTTCTTTTTTCTATTAACGATTCGTATAATTCCATCGCTAATTGATCTACGCGTCGTCCGTATGTGTGCGCGCTTTCACTCGTTTTTTGTTTTAAAGCGTTAAACTCTAATTGGAGATGCGATGTTCCGCGTCTTCCCAAATAGTTAATCTCTATTTCTCGCCGTAATTGTTCAAAATCTTGTATACTTGTGGTTTGAAAATCCAGTAAAAATTTTCCTTTCAATTTTGTATTTAGTATTTCCTCGAGCAAGGCTGAACGTTCCGCGAGGTCGATTTTTTCCATCGCGTAAGTACTGGCGCTTATAAATTCTTGCGTCTTATGACGTTGAGATCCGTCGACTTCGGGTATCAGTCTACGAGCGTCCTTCAAATGTAGATATCCCGTCGGCCGGTTTATTAATTCTCTTACGTCGTTTTGCGTTCTTCCGTACGTGGCGTTTAACGATTCTGGTCTGTCGGCAGGTCAGGTGAGTCGAAAATTTTCTCGCACGTTATTATTAATTTCCATTCTGTCCATCCTATCTTGTAGTCCGTTAATTACTATTATTAAACGGTCCAGAATTTCGTCCTGTCTATTTCTTTTTGGCGGTTCGACAGTTCCCCTTAAACGTCCTATTTCCGCGTTGGCTATCGGGGGGTTATTCCCGGCGTTAACGTCTCCACGCGGCGTCTGAGGCTGATGCGTTGCCATTACGCTAGGTGCGGAATTAACAAGTGTGGGTACGAATAGATCGCTTTCAAAAGATAACAACGAGGGCTCTCGTTGCGCGCACCTATCGTTCCCTAATAAGCTTTGGTCAACTTCCTCGAATGGGAATACACGCTGTATAACGAGGTTCGGAGGTTGTTCCGAATCCGACGCGCTATCGCTCGAGTATTGGGTGTCCAAGACACGGCGCTCGTTGTCGCGTATTTCGCGTAAAGCTTCTCCGATTATATGCACGGGACTTATCTGACTAACATGTGGCCGTCTTGGTACGGACTCACTTAGTATCCTCGCGGTCGGTGCGTTAGGACTATCGCTATTATTTTCGCTTTCGAACATTAGTTCGATTACATTGGCGATATAATATAATTTTTCGGACTTACATTAACGCTGCTAATCGCATGTCGCTTTGTAGTCGGTTGTTCGTTGCTCGAAGCTGCTGAGTCACGCTTGCGGTAGGTCGCCTCTCGGGTTACGCTGTTATCTGCGTCCTGGTCGTCGGCTGCTATACCGGGTGCTCACTTTTGTTTCTGGTGTGCTGGCTTCTGCGTTGCCTCCTTGGGTCGCTCCTTCGCCTATTTATTTGGTACACCTTATTTGCAGGCTGATTGCTGCCATCGCTGCTCTCGGGTCCTGGAGTCAGCTGTGTGGATCCCACCGCTGCCACCAAATTGTTGTGCCGCTACTTGCGACACAGGGTACGGGATCCACCAAGGATTCGGTAGCAGCAAATAATTATTAATCACTTCTTTTTTGTAACTTTTAATAACAATAAACTTTATTGTATTTCCACTTATTCACAAGTATTTATTTCACAAAAATCACTTACACTACGCGTGTCGCGATCTAACTTTTAATTCGTGTTCGAGCAGAGTGACGCGCTACACTTTGATAAAATTACTGACTCTACTCTGCATCGGTCTTCTCATATTTATTTGAATTATTGAGGTCTCTGACCTTCATATTCGGCGCTTCTCGTCAGCGTTCCGCTAATCGGTCGAGGGCGTGATCGCGTAATCGCGTCGCGCTCGCGATTTTAATATTATGATAAACTTATTACTAAACATATTTCGCCGCGCGTTCCGGTAATCGGTTGAGGGCGTGATCACGCAATCGAGTTGCGTTCGCGATTCGTTTATTTTATTAATTTATATTATTCTTATTTCTCGTCTTCTTTATTTCTCGTTATGACGCAATTGTCACTTGTGCAATTTAGCACTCGTGACAATGGAAAGCGAAGTGTGTCGATTTATGTCAAGTGTGTCGACTGTGTCTCCTAAAAGGAAAGCAGCCATTATATACATTACTTACAATTAAGATCTACAAGTTCGCTCCCGCCGTTTTTACAGGTATAAAACTATACCTGTAAAAACAGCGGGAGCAAACTTGTAGACCCTATACATAAATGGATTCCTAAGATAGGAGGCGAATGAGAGTGCTGCGTTGCTCTTGGTACGCCAAACAATCAAACGAATAACTTAAAATTCTTTAGTCAAAAATACATTTAGATTTGTATCACTCTCATTCGCCTCTTGTCATAGGAATGCATTTATGTATTTGGAATTTGGAGAGTCAGCAAGAAGATTTTGTTTTGGAATATTACTTATTATATGTAGCGATTTATGCGTGTGTGTGCGTGGTACGGTCGTGGCATCCACCCGCTACTAGTGGATGCACGCTGGTTACCGATCGGCCGTTGCTGTCGGCCTCTATCGGTGCGGCGCTGTGATCGGAGAGGAGTAAATTAGAGACTTGGTAGTCGATATAATATGTACACGTATTTATTTGACTATGTACAGTTATATACAAGTGAGGTGGTATTTAGATGGCCCTGAAAAGGGCCGGTTGGGTTCTCTCTCACTCGGAGAGGCTTCGCTCCAGGTATGTGAGCGGAGGCTGCGTTCGCGTCCACTTCTCGGTGATGCCGCGGTCTCGGCTGCAGAGGGAGTGCCCCTAGAGGTTAGGCTGGCGGAGGTGCCGAGTCAAGGATCCTCCTCGCTGTAGCGGCGATTGCTGCTTCGGTGGCCGCTGTCGTGGAGGCTGCTGCTTCGGCGACTGCTGCGAAGGCCGCTGCTTCGCTGGCTGTAAGTGCGGAGGTCGCTGCGTCGGTGGCCGCTGCCGCGGAGGCTGCTGTCGAAGACGCTGCTCCGGTGGCTGCTGCTGCTCCGGTGGCTGCTACGGAGGCCGCTGCCTTGGTGGCTGCTGCGGCGGTAGCTGCGGAGGCCGTTGCTTCGGTGGCCACTGCGTCTTCGGCGGCTGCTATGGAGGCCGCTGCTTCGCAGGTCGCTGCTGCGGAGACTGCTGAGGCTGCTGCGGTGGCTGCTGAGGCCGCTGCTGAGGCTGCTGCTGCGGTGGCTGCTGATGCTGCTGCTGAGGCCGCTGCTGAGACTGCTGCTGATGCTGCTGTTGAGGCCGCTGCTGATGCTGCTGCTGATGCTGCTGTGGCTTCAGGAAGGTATCGTCCATGGTATAATAAGAAAGGTATAGCAAGGCGCATGCAGGGGAAGGGGGAAAATTGATTGACCAACCACAACGCTGTATGTTTTTGAGGCGCCAATTCAAATGTCTGTATGTACTCAGGTAGATGGAAACAAATAAATCTTATTACAAATAGCCTTGAATTATTTAATTATTTAGTTAATATGTCAAAACTGAAGAAATATATATATATATATATAT
>NW_017275052.1:0-831 GCF_001594065.2 Cyphomyrmex costatus | reverse complement strand
TCTAAGAGTTTTACGATTTGGCACAATGGCCATGGCGCCAGTTATCTTTTCAAGCTAGTTTTCTTAGAGTTCCCAGATGATACCTTAGAGTGTTCGTTATCTAATGGCCGCTTAGAAATATGTGGTTTCGCAATTTTTATCGCCGTCAGCCCTTTGTACGCAAGTTGTTTTCCTCGTTTTATTTTTCTTTTGAGTGGCATTTACGAGTTTTCCAGCGCGTGGTGTTTACTTAGGCCTCGATTATCAGATATCCGCGCTCGGGCCCTTCTCGTAAATTTCACTCTGGTCATGACGCTGACCAAGATCCTTTGAAAGAAAAGAATCGTGGAGTCTACAGGACGTAACACCCCCAGCCTTAGACAAGTGTTGGGGAAGTACGAACGCAACATTCGCAAAATTCGTAAAAGATAGGTATCGATTCTTTTCTTTCGCCGGTTCTTTTGACGGGTTTACTTCTTAGGTATACGTATTTTATTAAAGAAGCAGGAAAGAAGAATAAGACAGTTTCTATACGTCTTTAGTTATTTCGTACTTCTTATTATTATTACACGTAATTCAACAAGTACTTATGGGTGCTCGTTTATTATAAACGCACGCGACTTAAGATTACACATAAGTATTAAATTTGCCTATTATAACTGTATGGTTTTCTTACTTTATTACTGTAATTATCGAGAAAATTCTCTTTTTCCCCTTTTTTTTCTTTTTTTTTTTATAATTTTATAAAATTACCTTATATCATTATCTGTATGTATTTATATAAATCTTCCTCTCTCCTCTTTTCTCTAGTTCATACGCACATGTTTAAAAATTTGGAAATATTTAAAGAGC
>NW_017275051.1:62468-64167 GCF_001594065.2 Cyphomyrmex costatus | reverse complement strand
TTCTTCGACGGATGGAGCGTGGTCGTACGATAACTCGCGCGATCCTGTTATTTCAGATATTTCGTTCAAAGTGGATGGTACAGTTTTCGATCTATTCAACGCTAATTTCACAGGTGTGGAAGCCTGTATAGGACTATCGTACGAATCGTTCGGTCGTTTTCGCTTCGGTTTCATTTCCTCGTCTTTCTCCGAAAAGAATGTTTTTGATACACGTGTCCGTAAAGTAGGCACTTTACTGACTCTTTTTAGTCCGTAAAGTACGATTTTACGGACTGTTGTCCGTAAAGTACAAATTCGTCAACTAGAGATACGTACACGCCAAGTTCGTGTATTTGTTAACTCGTAGAGGGTAGGGGAGGGAGGGGCGCGCTCATTTACGACTCTCATGTAACCTCTCGCGTTTCCTTGTTGTTATTGTATCTGAAGTTGCGGATACGGTCATATTGAGTCGCAACACGCGCCGCGTTATTTACGAACTTGTGTGTGTTAAATGTATTGAAAGTTTTTGTGATTGATTGATTCGGGTTATAATATAACCGCGAAATGTCGGACGAGATTCCAGATGACTTTATTCCGCCTGAATTATGGAAAGCAGCAAACGAAGCTTTACTGAAAACCGTTCCTACGAAATCGTCAAATATTTACATAAAAACATATGAACGTTTCTTAGAGTGGATGGATGAGAAGAAAACGAAATCGTTTGCGAAAACAGTTCTTTTGGCACATTTTAATGAAATCTCTAAAACAATGTCACCAACGTGTTTGTGGTCACGCTACTCTATGTTAGCTACTATGTTGAACATTAAAAAGGACGTCAAAAGGATAAGAAATTATCACAAATTAAAAGCTTTCATAAAACAACAGAATGTTGGTTACAAACCAAAAAAATCAAAAACCTTTACAGCACAAGAAGTTAATGATTTCATAGAAACGGCACCAGATAATTTTCTACCAGCCAAAGTATATATATAATTTTTTAACATAATTTTTTGTTCAAAATAGTACTTTTCGGGTAGATTATTGATTTAAATTTTAAGAGATATAATTTTATTCTTATTATTATTATTATTATTATTAATTTATAATTTTATTATAGATATAATTTTTGTTATTTCTTTAAAATCAAAATCTTTCTTAAATGGCTCCGACTCCCGCCGAACCCCCCGTTTCCCGCCCTTACCATCCCCCCTCCTCCCAACCACCTCACTTTGCTTCTGTTCATCATATATATTTTTTGTATTTTAAAAATTTTGCGCATACTTCATTTATATTATTTCTTCGTTTTCGGAGTAAGCAGTATATTATCTGTAATGTTACTTTTATTGTTAAAGGTTGCCATAATTCTTGGAACCGTCGGCGCATGTAGGCGCGACGAATTGTTTTCGTTGACAATGAGAAATATCGAATTGAATGGTTCTATTTACAAAATATGTTTGCTGGATACAAAAACAAATAAATCGAGAACATTTGTAGTTGAAGGACAATATGTCGATATTATTACAAATTATATATCGAAAAGACCACAGGACCTGTTGCATACAGAAAAATTGTTCCTATGTTACCGTAAGGGTAAATGCACTAAACAACGAATTGGAATACATACAATTGGAAATTATCCTAAAAAAATTGCAGAATTTTTAAAACTACCAGATATAGACTTATACTCAGGTCATAGTTTTAGAAGGACCTCTGCTAGTAT
>NW_017275051.1:25926-60066 GCF_001594065.2 Cyphomyrmex costatus | reverse complement strand
ATTACATATAAAAAAAAAAATGCAAAAGTACATTTTTAAATTGATTTTAAAAAAGTAACGGAAAAGTAACGAAAAGTTATTTTTCAAGTAACGGTAACTGTAACGAGTTACTTTTAAAAAGCGATAACTGTAACTGTAACTAGTTACATTTTTTACTCGGTAACGAGTAACTGTAACTAGTTACTTTTAAAAAGTAACTTTCCATTCCCTGTATAATATACATACATACATACATCTATATCCACTACTTTACGAACAGTGTATCAAAAAATAGTGTTCGCTCCTCGGCCGTAAAAGTTTACGCCCTCGTTTGGAGATCGTGCGATCCTCGGACCGGCTTTGCCGGTCCTCGGACGCACAATCTCCACTCGATCCGTAAAATTCAACTTTACGGCCTAGGACCGAAAAGTACTATTTTTAATGATTCAGAGCTCTTCGCTTTTTTAATACGCAATCAAGAGGGGTTTGAATAGTTAGGTATCTTTGTTTTTAAATTAAACTTGAGTCTCATATGTCAATTAGATTTTTTTCTTGTACATAAATGAGTTTTAATTAACCTTTAGTTTGCAAAACTTTTTCCGGCGCCCTTAGTCTGTAAATGGGGTCGTTATCGTCCTGACGTTTTTCGGATTTATAAAAGTACTTGAAAAAAATCTAAAAAACTCAAGAAGTGTTTCAAACCTTTAATTTGAAGTAACATTCATAATACTAAGCAATTTTTTAATATATGTTTTATTAAATAAATGGAGCAACAAGAGGTATAATCATTTGCTTGCTCAAAAAATCATGACTTTAAAACAAATGATGCTATCGAAATTAGTAAAAAACCACATTGAAGGGGAAGAGTGTAGCTTTATAATACAAAAAGTATTACATACAATTATTTTAAAATTAAATGCTTAATTTTTGTACCTTTAAAGTGCCAATAAATTATCCCAAAAATCCATAGTAAAACCAGTAATAAATAGTTAAAATTTTAAAAATCGACCATAAAATCAATAATAATACTGTAAAGTTTATTGTCACAGCATATATTTGTTTTCTCTTTACGAATGAAATGAACACTTTACAAGAAAAAATGAGAGAAAAAATGAAAATCCTTGTATTTAAACATTTTTTTCCTTTATTGCCCTTATTATTTTCTATTTCGATAAAAAACTTCTTCGATTCAAAATCTTTTTAAACGTCACAAAGTTCTTCATCAATTAGTGTCTATAAATTTTTTAGATTTTTTTAAAGTACTTTTATAAGTCCGAAAAACGTCAGGACGAAAACGACCCCTTTACTGATTAAGGGCACCTGAAAAAGTTTTACAAACTAAAGGTTAATTAAAACTTATTTATGTACAAGAAAAAAATCTAATTGACATATAAGACTCAAGTTTAACTTAAAAACAAAGATATCCAACAATTAAAACCCCTCTTAATTGCGTATTAAAAAAGCGAAAAGATCTGAATCATTAAAAAATGGATTTTACGTGCTAATCAAATGGGGATTCTCATATTCGCGTCGCGACCTTTTACAATAATCCGATCGAGCTCATCCTTCACGGGGCTTTTCAATGGACCAAAAAAAAGGTTTGAAGGTGTTTCCAAAAAAAAATTTTTTTTGGATCGGTCTAATATATATATTATATCTTTACTTATACTACTTTGATGTTTAACATTACTACTTTTAAGTCTGTATTAATTTTTATGTTTGCTTATTGTGTAAATATTATAAATATAACATATATATAATGTGTGTGTAAATATTATAAATATAACATATATATAATGTGTGTGTAAATATTATAAATATAACATATGTGCGTGCGTGCGTGCGTGCGTGCGTGCGTGCGTGCGTGCGTGCGTGCGTGCGTGCGTGCAAGATATATTAATATATTTTTTTATTTGAAGAACAAAATTTAAGAATAAGAATAATTTAAATTGGTTTTATAACATTTTTACTTATATTGTAGTAATCTCGAATCTACAATAGAGTTTTGAGTCTTCAGTCATAAGAAATTAATTTTATTCTTATTATAACTTATTAGTAGGGTAATGCCTACTTTTGATTGCTTAGATTATGTATTTGTTGTCTACCATGGCAGCTGCCATATTGAACTGTACTGTTGTACTACCTCGAGACCTAGGACAGTCAGTTCAGTGAACTACTGTACTGAGTGCCGCTGTACTGCTAAAAAGAACAGCGAACATGATGTAATTTCCGTCAAAAAGAACGCTTCAGTGTACACTTCTTGAACTAGAGCAGCCAGTTCAGCGAAAAAGAACAAACCTTATAAAAAAGGTAATTTTAACACGGAAGACAAGAAACGTCTAGGCCAGTAGAAAAAGTTTGAAGATGAGGAAATAAAAGCTTTACTCGATGAAGACCGAGTCAAACGCAAGAAGAACTTGCAGAATCATTAAATATTGATCAATTAACGATTTCCAGACGTTTAAAGGCCATTGGAATGATTCAAAGGCAAGGAATTCCCGTACGAGTTAAAGCTAAGGAACTTCGAAAGACGACAAATTTCCAGTGAATTGTTGCCTCAAAGACATAAAAGAAAAAGTTTTTTGCATTACATCGTGACGGGTGATGAAAAATGGATACGATAATCCGGAGCGTAAAAAATCATGGTGTAAGCCGGGCAAACCATATAACTTGTATAAGCAGCGCTTTCATATAAAGATTTCTTATAAAGAAAATAAAAAATTATTTGGTTAAAAGATCGATTCGTAGATAACCTCAAAAAGTATATCGTTCTTTCGATGTGGAAACCACCTATTACCAGAAAGATGGGAACAAGTAATGGTTAGCGATGGACAAAATGTTTTGAATAATCAATTTGTAACCATTTTTTTAATAATAAAGCAGTATTTTTACCAAAAAAATCCTTTAAATTAACGCATAATCCATTATTATACCTTTAATTGTTATATCTTACTCTGTTATAAAGATAAGTTAAGTAATAACAATATTAGTAATTAATGAATAAATTAAAACAAATATGACAGGTAATGTGAGTCAACCGCTGGTTATAATTTGCGAATATTTTACATACATATTATAAAGCTAAGCAACCTTTATTTCGATGATGTTGTATAATATTAGTAATATTACAATACGTGGGCAAGTCAACAAGTTCTTAGAAAATCTGTCACAGGGCACTCGCAGTGTCATGTCACATTACTATTTGACAAGTAGCATCTTTCATTTTATTATACTTATGTTTTAAACTAAGAGTCCTTTGCCTTATTTATTATTAGCATCTTTCAGTTGATTACTGTCAAATTTTGCGGAATTCATCGAGAGGTTTCATTTCTGTAGACAATTAAAGCGAACAACCTTTGTATTTTCTGCAAAATGGAAAAAACGAGTTTTGTTCAGTGATCAAACATCTACATATGAAAGATTTAACATCGAAAGAAATCAAAGCCGAGTTGGACAGTGTTCAGAGCATCAGCGTTTGCGACTGTATACAATTAGGTAAATAAATTTAAACGTGGTCGTACATCCACATGTGATGCACCTCGTTCGGAACGTCCAATTTAGGCTGCTATGCCAGAAATCATCGATCAAATCCACGATATTGTTTTGACTGATCAACGAATGAAAGTTAGCGAGCTTGTTGAGACTAGAGTACCTATAATAGAGTATCGTCATGAGGGGTAACGGCCTCGTGATTGGTCGCCGCCATTTCTGGACGCTTCGATGTGTTAGTGAATCTGTGAAGTTGGTGTGAGCAACTGTTTCATGATGTAGTACAAAAACAAGCGCGCGTGTTATTGTGCTGTTTCCGGCTGGCGCCCAGCAATGGCGTCCTTCCGGTCTTATGACGATACTCTATTATAGGTACTCTAGTTGAGACTACAGGCATATCACATGACATAGTGATTTCAATTTTGCACGATCAATTGGGTATAAAAAAGCTATCGGCAAGATGGGTGCCGCGTTTGCTCACTGTGGCCAATAAGCGCGACCATGTGACGATTTCAAAATAATGGATATGTTTCAACGTAATCCAGATGAATTTCTGCGTTGATTTACTGTGGATACAACATGGATCCATTACTTCACACCCGAGACGAAGGAACAATTAAAACAATGGACTTCACCGGATGAACCAACTCCGAAAAAAGCAAAGACTGTTAAATCGGCCTGAAAGATGATGGGTACAGTTTCTTTTGGGATGCACGCGGTATAATTCATATCGATTACCTTTCGTCGAAGCAAACGATCAATAGAGATTACTACGCAGTCTTATTGGACCGTTTCAATAACATTTTAAAGAACAAACGTCCCCATTTGGCGAAAAAGAAAGTGCTCTTCCATCAAGACAAAGCACTGATTCACACGTGGCCGGTACCGATGGCCAAATTAAACGAAT
This sequence comes from Cyphomyrmex costatus, assembly GCF_001594065.2. Taxonomy (NCBI): domain Eukaryota; kingdom Metazoa; phylum Arthropoda; class Insecta; order Hymenoptera; family Formicidae; genus Cyphomyrmex; species Cyphomyrmex costatus. The sequence continues at coordinate 55,691 of NW_017275051.1, read as the reverse complement.
TCCGCTACGAATTGCTTCCCTAGCATATTGGCCAGAGTTAGCCTCCTGTGACTATTTCCTGTTTCCAAACCTGCAGAAATGGTTTGGAGGAAAGAGATTTTCGCCAGAGTCGCTCATCGCCGAAAGAGGCTTATTTTGAAGGGTTGGACAAATCATATTATTCGGACGGCTTGAAAAAGTTGGAGAATCGTTGGATCAAGTGTATCGAGCTGAAAGGAGGCTATGTTGAGAAATAAAAATAAATCGATAAAAAAAAATATGTTTTACTATGTTTTTCTAAACACTGATTGACTTGTCCTCGTAGTATATACAATGGTGGCAGAAATAATAGGTACACTGCAGATAAATCGTAATTTTATCTGCAGAAGACAGAAAAAAAAATATTCAGATCAATTATTATGTGTAGAGGTAATACTTGGAGGCTTTACATTTAATAAAAAAAGTAAATTAAATTAATATTTCACCTAAGTCATACAATCATGAAATATTTTGTTTTCGAAAATTTTTGACAAAAAGTTATTGGCAAAAATAATAGGTACAATTGCACTATATCAAATATATTGCACAACAGAAAACCATTTAAAATATATTCAGAAAACTAAATCTTGTCTTTCTGACTAAAATTTAGTGGCGTAGCCCTAATTTCGCAAAACTACTTGACATCGGCGACTCATTGAATCTACTAAACGCTCGCATATTGATTTTGATATGTTGTACCACGCTTTCTGAATTTCTTGCCATAATTGAGTTTTATTTTTAATTTTCTCCTTTGGGACTGCCTTTTTTACTTCATGCCACAAGTTTTCGATGAGATTTAAATCAAGAGATTGTGCTGGCCATTTCATCACAGAGACTTGATTATCTTTAAACCACGTTTTTACAAGCTTCGATGAATGTTTTGGATCATTATCTTGCTGAAAAGTTTATATCAGTGGCATGTTCTTCTTAACATAGGGTAACATGATATCATTTAAAATGTCACGATAAATCTTTTTTGTCATCGTTTTCTTGATCTAGTACAGAAGACCGACACCATTGTAGGAGAAGCATCTCCAAACCATGATATTTCCTCCGCTAAACTTTATTGTCTTTTTGGTGAATTTAGAATTGAATGCAACATTTGGAGGCCTCCTCACAGTTAATGCACCATCAGATCCGAACAAATTAATCTTTGGTTCGTCGTTCCAAAGAATATCTCCACTGCTTCTCTCTCTCTTCATCAACAGTTTTTAAATATTTATTCGCAAAAGTTAAATGACCTCTAATATTCTTCTTACTCAACAGTGACACTTTCTTTGGGTTCTAGCACACAATTTAGCATCTTGTAGTCTTTGACGAATTGTTTTTGCTGATATCGGTGCATTAGTTTGCTCCTTCAGTGTAAAAAAACTCGCAAAGGAATCGGCTTTGCATTTCCGAAGTAGTAACCTGTTAAATACTTCAGTTATTTTTCGAGGTCTCCCTCGCAGTTCTATATACTGCTGTGTTTTTAAGGAGTTAGCAATCATATTTCTCTACCGTCTTATCAATTTAGATATTTTCCCGAGAAATTTTCATTTTTATAAAGATCTTTTATCAATCTTTTCTCCTCATCTGTACAATGTTTCGATCTATCTATTTTTCATCAACTATAAATAAGATTTATTACAAAATAATGTTGGTAAATACTAAATTAAATATAGATTTATAATCTCTGACAATATCCCAGATAGCAAAATGCTAGCAGTATGCCAGCAGTATGCCAGTAAACTTGATCATGATGTTAGAGCAGATATCAAGCTGCTGCTTTCTCATTAAGCTTAGTTTCTAACAGCTTAGCCTGCCAACATAATACAACGATAAAAGTACAACAAAAATCAATCATTATTTGCTAACACATCGTGACAGCGAAACGCGGTAAAAATACAGCACAATCTGACATAACCAATACTGACAGCAAAAACGCAGCAAAAATCGAGCACAGTCTGCCGTCACATCGTGACCGCAAAAACGCGGCAGATATAGAATGCTATCTACCTAATTAGCTATTGATGGCAAAAACGCAGCAAAAATCGCGCATAGACTGCAGAAAAAAAAAAGTTACAGCAATTCTTAATTTAATTAAATTCTTATTAATTTAATTAAATTCTTATTAATTATATTTCTCTCTCCATCATTTGTGTCCTCTCCTTAAGTGCTGAACTGACTAATAAATACCTAGGAAAAAACTTTTAAACCTGATAGGATTTGAACTCGTGACTCGATCCACGGTCCAGTTCTGAGTCGTTCACCTAACGTACTGCTCCACTGTTACCTTATTGACAGAGATGTTTCGAATTGTCTATATATACTTTTAATAAAAATATTTTATTAAATAGACAATTTATATAAATAGACACATTATACATGATTTTTGCTGCGTCTTCGCCATCAATGGCTGATAGGGCAGATCACGTTCTATATCTGATGTGTTTTTGTAGTCACGACGTGACGGCAGGCTGTGCTCGATTTTTGCTGCGTTTTTGCTGTCATAATATGACAATAAGTGTGCCAGATTTTTAACAACATTTTGCTGATTGAACATGTAGTCATGTTTTATATCAAGTTTTGATCTATTTTTTGTTAATTTATTTTGTCAGCATGTATTGCTCGATTTCTGCTTGCTTTATTTCGGCAAAGTTTGATGAATTTTTACAGAATTTTTGCTAGTGTATTATGACGCAGGCCTGCTCTACTTTTGCTGCATTTCTGTTATGTCTATACTGAAACGGTAAACCGTGTTCGACTGCTGCTAGATTTTTGCCATTATAATATGTAGCATAAATTTGCAATGCGTGCTTTTGGTGGATTTGGCTATCTGGGATATTGGCGATATGCTGGATGTGCCCTCCCCTTGTGAGATTATTTGTATATAATACAGGGTGGGCCATTTTAATTTATGCACTTAAATTTCTCTGTACCTAAGGCAGATGCAGGAAAATAGTTCAGACAAAAGTTGCTCGAGATGGTAGGGGTCACCTGACTGTGTAATTAGTTTTGACCTTGAGACTACTTTTCAAGGTTATTTGAAGGTCGGAGTGTCTTTTTTTATGGGAACCCTTATTTTTTACACCGTATTTGAAAAGAGCAGAAAATTTTACGTCTGAAATGATATCTCAATGTTTACTTTCGTGATCTTGAGGAGGCAAATTTAGGGTCAAATGCTACAGAACTGCCTGATAATTGTTCAATTAAATTTTCTAGCAGAATAAACGTTGTAAAGCTTTCTTTTTAAGAAAGATCGAATTCTAAAGCGACAACAACCTTAATAATGTTGACCTTAAGGTCACTTTTCAAGGTCATTTGAAGGATGGAGTGGCTTTTTAACGGGAAACTTTTCTTTAATACCGAAGCAAGAAAATCCAAACAATTTAAAGTCGGAATGTGACAACGACCTTAGGTTAGTGTTTCTTATTCCACAAGCTCTTAGCAGCTATTGCTTTAAATGAATTAACCTTACTCTTGGCGCTACCCGGAAACAACGACGTGGACGTAGTAAGTTCTGTTTCCTTTGGGGTGCTTGATTCAAGTGAGTCCCCTTGCCTCTCACTAATCGGGGTGTTTGATTCAAGTGAGTCCCCTTGCCTCTCACTACCGTTAACATTATAACTTTGGCCAAGAAGCAAATGTTCGAAGTTGCCTCCATTTTAGCCACCCCATTTTTAGCCACCCCGATTAGTGAGAGGCAAGGGGACTCACTTGAATCAAGCACGCCAAAGGAAACAGAACTTACCACGTCGTTGTTTCCGGGTAGCGCCAAGAGTAAGGTTAATTCATTTAAAGCAATAGCTGCTAAGAGCTTGTGGAATAAGAAACACTAACTTAAGGTTGTTGTCACATTCAGACTTTAAATTGTTTGGATTTTCTTGCTTCGGTAATAAAGAAAAGTTTCCCGTTAAAAAGCCACTACGTCCTTCAAATGACCTTGAAAAGTGACCTCAAGGTCAACATTATTGAGTTAGTTGTCGCTTTAGAATTCGATCTTTCTTAGAAAGAAAGCTTTACAACATTTATTCCGCTAGAAAATTTAATTGAACAATTATCAGGCAGTTCTGTAGCATTTGACCCTAAATTTGCCTCCTCAAGGTCACGAAAGTAAACATTGAGATATCATTTCAGACGTAAATTTTCTGCTCTTTTCGAATACGGGGTAAAAAATAAGGGTTCCCATTAAAAAAAAAACACTCTGAGCTTCAAATAACCTTGAAAAGTAGACTCAAGGTCAAAACTAATTACACAGTCAGGTGACCCCCATCATATCGAGCAACTTTTGTCTGAACTATTTTCCCGCATCTGCCTTAGGTACAGAGAAATTTAAGTGCATAAATTAAAATGGCCCACCCTGTATATAATAGACTACAGAACAATTAGTAAAAGTAATAATAAAATCTTTACTTTACAGGTAGCATCTGTGCCATTCGTCATGACGTTGCTAATGTTCATCAATGATACAATCGCTGGAGAACGGATTACAACATGCTTACATTACCGTGGTAAACAATTCAAAAAATATTTATAACTGTGAACGAAGGACATTTTTCTAAGTGCCAATGTGGTAATATTATAAATAAAATGCAATTTTATATCAACAAATCAATTAATTATTACAAGAACAAGATTTTTTAATATACATTTATAAAAATATGTTTTATAATTTCTTTCCCCTTTCTCCCTACAATTAAGAATCGATTAATAATGATAGCTATCAAACAATACCAAGTAGTATTAATAGTAGTATGATATAACACACAGTTTTTAATAAATGTTCGGTAGCTAATCAATAAGTTTAATAATGGTTCGATAATATAATTAGGAACGCTCGTATCATAATCGGCAATTTGTAATATATTATTTGTAGTAAAATAGTACATATATTTATATCATATAAAAAAAATTGTGTTCGATAAAAAGCGTTGCTAAGTTGTATCGTATCATTAAAAATCGTAAAAATAAGATTTAATGTATAACATTAAATCTTTAGAAAATAATTTTTTTTTAAATTGTTGTATTTAAAAATATATTGAATTGTTAGAAAATCTCACGTCTAAAGAATTCGTCATGTATAATGGTATAAAAAGTAACTTTCTAAATGTCATGTATCACGTACCAGAGTCATGACATATTTTTCAAAGATAGATTTCTTGAAATAGTTTTAAAGTTGCTTTTTCAGCTGAAAGTAATTATTGGTAATATGTGATTAGATAATACAATATTTATTTCATCTATCGGATGTTTTTTGAAAGCAAGCCGCCATGTTCTTTTTCCGAGTCATTAACAAATTGGTACTCTGAAATTACAAGCAATTATTTTTCATTGTACCGGCTAGTATAAATTTCAAATTGAATCTCAATAAACGACTTTTATATTTTGTGCATTAAGAATAACAATCGCAATAATTTTCTAGAAAATTGTAATCTGCAAATAGTAATATGTTTTACTTATACATATATGTATGTATGTTCATTTTGAACTTGCACCTTGTAATCTAATCTTCATACATGTTGGTATTATCTTTCATTAAAAATTTAAGAAAATGTCTCGAAAATAAAAGACACTTACTCTTGTTCTCTTGGGGAAAACGGACAACATCAAAGGTATCCGAATAGAATTCAAAATTCCCTTTTGTCCTTCCTTTTCCTGAGAATCCTTAACAGGTATAATAGGCTTTTTCGTGGATAAAGTGTTTTGCTCGATTTCTTTTGTCACCACGGAAACAGATTCCGTATCCGTACATTTTACCGGTTTAGCCTTGTTATCCTAAAATCAATCAAACAAACTAAAGTAATATTAAAACGTCAATAAACAGGAGAAATTAATTTTTTGATAAAAACGAAAAATTTAATTTGGCTAAAAGGAGTCAGCGCGATAAGAAATGCGCAAATTTGTAGAAAAAATTATTTAATAAAACAAAAAATATGTAGGTCAACGTTACAGACAAAAATTTGCATCTAAAAAATCGGCATCTAAATTTCCGTGAAGTTTATTTGTTAGGCAAAAGAGCCAACAATTTCCGGAATACTAAAATGACAACTATATGATCTTACATCATAATGTACCTTGCACAGTTCCTTGCTCTTCGTGCGACAGAATCCGGGCATCTTGATGCCACCAATCGGTATTTTTTTCGGTTTTTGCTCCTCAAATTCGAAATCGGGCGCTACCGCGACGTCGGTATGCTTAGTATTTTCGGCATTCAGCATCTTCTCTCTCTCCTCTTCGACAATTTCTTTTTTGTCCATGCTTTTTTCTTGATTCTGACTCATTCTCTACTCCTGAAATCGAGTGAAGAGAGTCTGCATTTAGTTAAGTTTCGAGCGTAAATATGCTTGGGCTAAATTTAATGTAGTTAAGATACTTGGACAAGTAAGAAGCTTAACGTTAGAAATCACAACGGCACGTGTCAGAATTTCATCACAAATCGAGAGAAAATCATTTTAAGTTATAATAAATTCAACAGAGTTCATAACTGGAGAATTATATTTATGACATTTGGTGCACTAATCACATTCAGTTACTATATGTTTGTCATTTGCAATGTGCGAGAATAGCACAGAGGATAATTTTTCATCTTTATTCGCTATACTTTGAGACACGCTAATCGGGGCTCCAATATGCTAAATTATTATATTACAGTGAAATATTTATGCATATTTCTGACCTCTGTGAACATAGCACCCGACGACTAACGTGTGCTAGACGGGTAAAAAAAAATGTTTTAATACACATTAAATTGAGATCTGTTTATTTATTTGGGATAAACTTCTCAAAACCTGAAGACTCCGATTTTGCTATCGATTGATGCACTACCTGTATTTCGGTGAGCTGATTGATAACAAATCTAATTATAAAAATTACCGACAAGATCATTTTCAAAGTCAAATTTAGAAAAACCGATTTTTTGCATTTTTTTCACATTTGACATTAAAAATTATCTTATCACAAATTTTCATAATCATATACGTTATCAACATATCAAAATACAGTAAGGGAAAGGAGCGAACATTGTGACGGAGGTTAATAGTGACATTTTGAATAATTGTAGTTTTCCAAGCTTTTCTGTAATATCGATCGTTAACATGAAGAACATTTCGGATCACCTGATCGTTATATGTTTTCATCGCAGATAATGACACCAGCGAGAGAGAGGCTTGAATTTTGACTCTTTACATTTTAAGGTAAAACCTGGATATTTATGTTGTGTTTGGAACTATTTTTTGATAGATGTTAATAATATACACTGCGATGTGAATATTAATATTTTCTTACTTATTATATTGTTGTGGTTTTGGAACAATGTCAGTCAAACATCATTATTATTTAACCTCTTCTTTTATTTTACTCGGTTCTTAAAAGCAATAGTTGCACCGCGCGCAAATCAAATATCGCTCGAGCATCGTGCGGCATCGCGCGCGGTGAGGTGAGATGAGGGGGACAGCGGAAGGCGGAGGCGATTCGAAAATCGGTCGAAAGTTGCATATATAATACTTATTAATAATGTATTAGTTACTCATCATGGTAATATATTATTATTAGATAAAAAGGTTTAAATTTTTGAGTACCCTTTTTTTTTTAACATGGCTTAAACTTTTCATTTTTATGATACTAATGGCTCCAGCACACTGGACGCTGAAACGCTTGCTGCGTGGCAAAATGTGACGCGGTAGCCAATGAGCTTACAGCTCCTAACATGTTCATTGGCGTCACATTTTGCCGTGCGGCAAGCGTTTCCGCGTCCAGTGTGCTGATATTCTTTCTAGGCTGCGTTCCATTTCAGACACATTTTATATAGTAAAAGCGTCACGTATACTAATGCGCGCATATGCATGAAACGGAACGCAGCCCTAAACTGATGGCACCCTGTAAATTCGATTTCATAGAATAATTGATAACACGTATTTGATAACACGATTCCGATTTGCCCGGTTAACGCGAAAGAGGACGTCGAGAGTAATAATTCGCATTTTCGTACAGCGGCATCATTTTCGATGATTGCCGGTGATTGCCGGCGAGGGCCAAGGAGAGAAAACTTTTTTTGCCATGTCGGTATTTTTTATAAGATATGTAACTGGATTTGAAAGTTGCGGCGAGTCAGATCCATATATGGTCAGATCATTACTTTCTTTCATAGAGAATATCACTCACAGAAATGTGAGCCATCAGCAGGAAATCGATACGCAAAAGAATTATATGCATAATAACTATCAGATTATAGCGATCGGCGAAATTATCTGAATATTTGATTGAATTTAATATTGATCGATCTCGAATTTGCACCGTTGCACTAATAATAATACAACATGAACTTACTTATTGACGAGTCGTGTTTGCGAGCGCACAAATACGACCGCGGAAATAAATGTACATATGTGCAAGGAACTTACCCCTTCAGAAACGCCATGTCGTTTTCCCTCGCACGTCACACACACACACACGTACACATATAGTCGGTTATACATGAAAGCAACTGCCAGATCCTTAATAACGTTGAGTTTATATTGTATTGTTGTAATATAACAAGCATATATGCGTAAGTTTTTGTCTCGAATGTATGCAATTGTTCGTCGTAACCGACGCGACGCCGCGAGACTTGCAAAGGTGGAGAACGATCAGGGCTTCCAATTCTCCCAAACTGCCCCTATGACAAAGCGGGCACAACTTCTGATTGGTTCTCTATCTCGGTCCATTCGATATTCTTCGGATAGCTTCGTATGTATAGGCGCATTCAGCAGAAAAGAGCGCTACTAGAGCGCTCGCTGTTATTGGTATATTCTTCTAGATCATCCAATCAGAATTTTAACTCTGGAAGAATATACCAATAACAGCGAGCGCTCTAGTAGCGCTCTTTTCTGCTGAATGCGCCCTATGTATGTACATGCATAGTCGGAAAACGAGTTCGAAGAATAGAAAGAGACAGACAGTTCTAATTAGCCTTGTCCCAAAAAGATTAGAAACTGTTCCGAGATCCCGGATAAAGAAAATTAATAAATTACAATTGAATAATTCAGCCAACTCGATTGGCCAGTTTCTTCTCTGAGAGCGATTTTCAACATCGTGAACATAAAGGCCCGTATTCAGAACGCGCTAACATGCTATAGTTTAAGTCACGTATACTATAGAATTTCAGAGATAAAAGCGCGCTTTTATAGAATTTTATCGATAAAAGTGCGTTCTGAATACGGGCCAAAGTGTTTGTTTATAACCATATCACTATATGACCTCTGGGGGTCGATTCTGTATCTCGAAACAAAGTGAAAATTACAAAAGTGAGCAAATTTACTAGATATTGACCAATGAAATTATAAATGTTCTAGTAAAGTCGCTCACATTTGCAATTTTCACCTTGTTTCAAGATACAAAATCAATCCCCTGCTGTTACTTATTTTCTGACACAGTGGGCCAATTGGTCCATCTTTTCCGGTAAATTTTACCTGTTAGGTAAATGTGGCGATCCATGCATGTGATTGGATAATCTTGCTATTTACCTAACAGATAAAATTTACCGAAAGATGGAACAATCGGCCCAATGTCACGCTTTCTGCGCATGTATAATACGAGAAAGAAAGCAATATCTGTTATCTCCTTCTATCCGTCATCTTTGGTCCGCTTTGGCTAAACTTAAGCGGGGAGCACAGACTTTTGCATAAACCATATACATAAAGAATTCGATTGGTTCATTGACTCATGCATAAGAAAATGGGCCAATGAAATTCCTTATGCACATGCTTTATGCGTTATGCAAAAGTCTGTGCTCCCCGCTTATTTTCAGATGTCTAGCAGCATAAGTCGGTGCAGTCCCATGGAGCGGATTAGCGGATTAGCGGATCGCCAATCACAGAATCGTTCTGTTAGTTAGATTTGCTTGCTAAATTTGTAAATAGATCTAACAGAACGATTCTGTGATTGGCGATCCGCTAATCCGCGATACGCGCGATACGCTCCATGGGACTGCACCCTCAGGGTCAACTTAGAGACGACCAAGGCATTCATTCACTGGTATTAAAAATGGCTGACTAATAGACGATTGGAGGATTTCATAGTTCCTTTGCAAACGACGCCATTTTTAATACTTTTCTTAGTAGTTTTGCGATACTGAGCCGTTAAAAACCTATTGTCTCAATAAACTTTATTTCAAATTCAATGTTCACCGAGAGATATTCCTTTTGTATTAGGCCGGAATCAGACTACGCATTGAAGATTGAGATTAAAGATTGAAAGATTAAATTTTGGCTAATCAAAATAATAGAAGTTAAAATTTCTTTATCCTCATTGGTCAAATTTCAAATTTCAATCTCAATTTTCAATGCGTAGTCTGGTTGCGGCCTTATACTTGTTCCATTGATTAAACAAGGATGAGATCATCGCTGTGTCGCTTGTTGAAGGGCACACAAGATGTAATAGTGTGCTTATGTTCTTCTTACGTCGATTTGTTTAAATTGATTAATGACGTATGTACATACATACAGTTTAAATGAAATTTAATTATTCAGGTATACCGCCACATCAGAATTGGAGGTTGGACTGGTTGGAGTATATTTACGTTTACAACACTGGAGCGGTTGGCGGAGTAGGGAGTGATGATGGTAGGGATCCAATCTGGTGGTGGGGGTTCAATGTCGCTTCTCTATGGCTGCGTTCAAAAACATCACTCCCGTTTTATCCTTGTTGTCCAACCCAACCGTGTTAAACAAGGATAAGGCGAGAGCACTCGGAAATATCACCCAGGTTTCCCCGAGTATCATCTTGTCCTTGTTGTTCATCCAATGTTAAAGGAGGATAACACGATACTCAGAGGTCCTCGGGTGATATTTCCGAACGCAGCTTATAGGACTCTACTCGTGACAACTCATGTCTCGTGACACTTGCAAGTTTTCGAACATTTTCGAATGCATGCTTTGAAGAACTATAACTAATTGTAACTATACGTGTACCGCTACCTGTGTAGCGACAAGTGGTCGTCCATCGTGGCTTATCGCTTGGTGCTTAGTTTATGAGTTTACAGTGCTTCACACCCGATTATGCTGTGTAGACACGCGGACGCGCATCAGCAGTATGGATGTATTCCTTTATACACTGTTAGTGTTCGCACATCTTTTACGTGAATTGTACGCTGCGATTTGCTATGCGTGCGATGCGGTATATCGGAGGTGCACGGAATCCCAATGTGCGACAGCGGAGCTCGATCAGCTCGTTCGCACGCTTACCTATACGAAGAAGGTACCCAGGCATCTGGTGATTGTACTCGGACTGTACGACGAGTCTGTTCTAGACTGTGTGCGTATCATTGGATGGTGCAATACACTTGCTATACCTTACATCAGCTTCTTTGATTGTCATGGTAAAAAAATGATTTGTTATGAAAATCGCTATATCTGTCCTATGTGAAATCATCGCGAAAAGAGATTAAGGCTGAGACTTAATTCTACAATGTGCTTTTTGTTTCCCTTGCTGTTTGTCTCTTGCCTTCTTGATCAAAAAGGCAAGAGAAACAAATAACAGAAAGCACATTGTAGTATTAGCCTTTAAAAGAAAAAGAATACCGACCGTTTTATGTATATGTGTTTACATTGAGGATTTAAACCGTCATTTGTCATGCGAATTTAATGAGTGTCCTTGTCGTGTAAAATCTGATGTGGCAAAACATTATTATATCTCGGCAATTTTTAAGTTAATTTTTCTAGTCTGTTCTTACATTTAAGATTGTAACTTAATTCTTCGGTGCCACTATACTATGGAAATGACACAATTGAATATGGTAAATTGGGGCGCTATTCTGTACACATTTGTCCTGTGTCGATAATTAACGATAGCCAATGGCAAGGACTGTTCCAGGAGAAAAATGCAGTTCTTATTGGCTATTAACGGCACTGACAACTGTCGTGTATAGAATATGGGCCCAATTTGATTTCGTTTATAAAAATTAACATATTCTAAAGAACTTTTTAAATTGGAAACTTAATTATATTATTATGCACTTTATTTATTGTTCTACAATTTATTATAATAATAATTTACTCAATATTTTCTAAAAATTCATTAGGGAAAATTTTAGAAACAAGTAGATTCCTAATCACAATAAAATTACTACTCTGAAGAGTATTTCTTTCACATTGCTTGACTGTTTACTACTCTAAACTACATTTTTTATTGTTAGGATGTTTATGATGACTATTGATGATTGATTATGTCGATTACTCTTGTATTTTTTCACTTATGACCAGAGTAAAGATGATCTTGAATATAAGAAAGATTGAGCCAATTTCTACTTTTTGTTAGCCAATTCAATATCTTGAAGTAATTGTGTGTAATATGCAGCTACAAAATGTAACCGTTGTAAATATCAAGTTAAAATGTTTTGTGATTATTAACACTTAAATTTGTTTATCAAGTTAAAATGTCTTGTATATGTCATTACCATCATACATACAATCTCTATCATAAAATACTGGTGCTAATTAATCGAACTTTATAGATAATACAACAAAAGACAAATGAAGGGTTAAGAACCAGTTGTGTAACAAAGAAACTTTAATTTAAAATAATAAAAATATTACAGCAAACGTTTCAATCCGGTCATTATCAATGTTACAGTAAATTATAATTATAAAACTATTTGAAATTTTTCCTATAACACAGTCCTTATATCCTTTACTGTTGTGTTTAATTAAAATAGTCAAAGTTGTAAAATGTTGAAATAGTACTAGTCTGTGACTAGTATTCATTAACTGTACTTAAGATATCTTATCTTAAATAATAAGAAAAAACTATGAACAATATCAGCATTTGACCTTTTTCCATTGTGTTGCGTAAATGATGAAAAGATAATGAAATAAATACTGCCTTTATTTCTTCCGTAATACATGAATAAAAAATTGTCCGCATAATAATAATTTGAAAATAAATGTAAAGGTAAAAGTGCATAAAAAGGGAGGTCACTCAGGGTCATGATCTTGACAACATGTGTCAAGGTCATAGTATTGGCCTCTCTTTTCATGCACTTTTACCGCTGAAAGAGATAGTTCGTTTGGATTCTTATTATCTCATTTTATATATATCTTGCGGCAAGATGGCAGTATTATAGTGTCGTTGTGGCCGCTTAGGTTGTCAACGAGGGCCATTAAAATATAAATTATATTTTTATAAAACTAAATGAGAAACACAATATAAATTGGAGGCTATATATAAACAATTATGCAAATAGAACGAAAATTTATAACAATATACTAAGTATTATAATGTATGAGAAATCACATCTTTTAATTTAAGAATATTATTGTAATACATATTGCGATACAAGAATATTATTACAATGCAACAGTTATGCAAATTTTAGTTTCTCTAATTTATATTGTTTTTTTTTTTTTAGGTTTCTTGAAGAAAAATGAATTCAGTCTTAAAGAAGAATTCGCGAGAAAGCGACCTGATTTAATAGAACATATTACTTGGAATCCACATATAAAGGCACTTAGTCAAAATGGAGTAATTGGTAGAGTATACTATATTTTATGTATTTTCATACTTCAATAACCCTAAAAGCATTTCATGGTAAATTATGAACATTCAATAGTAGCGTCAATAGTGATTATTGATGCTTCTGATTAGCGTGAAAGATTGTGACAGGAAATGGGGTGTTTGTAGCTCATAGAATACATTTAAACAGGTGCGTTCGGCAACTCGTATCTTTCTGCTACGTGTCATCTCATCTGCGTTCGGTATTAACATTTCTAGAGCTAATCGAGCTCCTCGATCCACTCCGGATTCAAAGACCAAGCTCGTAGAGCTAATGCAAGATTTCGCATTAGATTTAAATTTCGCCTAAATTGAATATAATCTTTCAAATCATAACCTTAATGTTAAGAAGATCCTCAAATTTTGATAAAAATACACTCGATCGATGTGTTTTCGCGTAAAAATAAAGATTTGTGTGATAACAAAAAAGAAACGTTGCTTGCCCTGTGAATTGAAATATTAATCATTAAAGTCAACGGCTATTCAAGTTAAGAAATCTGTCAAATGGTTCACTGCAAAAAAATTACAAACCTTCTGCATTAAAAACAAATACTTTGCTAAAGTAAAATACTTTGCTAGGTAACGTTCCTAATTCTGAGAATTGTTTCTAACTGAGCGACTGCATGCTTTAATTACAGAAAGCAAGTCAAAAATAAATGTATCATTACTGTCGGATATAGACAGTAAAGGAAAAATAACAACATTGGCGCAGTCATTGGCGAAGATTGTATCTTCGGGGAATCTTGATCTGGAAGAAATTACAGACGAACTAATTACTGAAAAATTACAAATAAAAGGGATGCCTGATCCTGATCTTGCTTTAATACATGATTATGCTTGTTCCACGCATGGTGTACTACCATGGCACACAAGAACGACAGAAATTTTGTAAGTTTTATAAAAAGTTTTTGTGTAAATGTGTCTATCGATATTAAAAAAAAAACTTGCGTTTTTAAACCAACAATTTAATTTTTTTCAGAATGCTGCCGCTGTACGTTAGTCTCTCAGTGAAAGATTTCACGTGTCTATTAGGGAGGTATAACAAATGTGTACAACGGCACGGTAAATGATATGTAATTATCCTTATTTATACAAGAGATATCGTGTTGAAATAAGAAATAAATTGTCATAAAAACTGAGTACGGAATATGATTATTTCACATACGCTACAAATACAAAAATTAACTTTTGTGATCATGTAGTACATTAATATTGTAACAAAAGATTACGCGTAAAAAGAACGTACGTACATTGCATAAAATATTTCAAAGAAAAACTAATGCATTTTTTATTGATTTTTCCTACAGTTTATAGTCTGATTTGAATTTTGAAAAAATTAATAAATTAATTGAATTACAGACTCTTATATGTTTGAAAACAATTACAATAATTAAATACAAAGACTATGAAGAGTCAACGCTGTTAACAGTGCGCAAAATATATTGAATTTTAAAATCTAAAACATAGATATCATGTCGTGTTTATTGTAATTGTTTTGAATTTTGAAATAAAACTTTGATTGATATTGTGCTAGTAGTAGTATAATTACAGATGTAGAAATGTCTTGGTACAGCAATGTCTTGGTACATTTTTATTTTCATATAGGCGTAAAATTTGTTTTACGTAATAAATGCTATCTTTTCGCATCATCTACATTAATGTTATAAATATATGTTTTCAAAGATAAACCACAATAGCGTTACATGTTGCAATAATTATAAAACCGAACATTTACGAATATCTTATACATAGCTTTATGATATAAAATGATCAAATAGACTTTTTAATAATGGTTTTACGAATTTCTGATACCCAATGCTTGCTCCAACTCTGCTCGTTTTTGCTGCACTTTCGTATAAAAATAACGACACACGGCTTCTTGTGCCCAAGGCTGATAGTAAAATTCAGCTCTTCGTTCTTCTTCTGGGTTGCCGACAACGTCAGTCATGGTTTTCAAATCTCTAGTCTGAGAGATGATCCACTTATTGATAAACTGTTGTGGATCTTTAGCGAAACTCAGAAAGAACTCACGATTGGTCTTCAATTGATTAATTGTCTCGACAGTTTCGTGAATTTTATTATCCAGACTCTGGATTTCCTGCTGGCTCGCAGTCGATAGCAAAAAATTATTCATTTGCGTCTTCAATGTATCGTCTACTTCTACATCAATGTCATAACACGCGGTTTGTTTTGTTTCCGTTCCTGAATAATATAAATCAATTTATATCAGATATTTATAATAAACATGTATAAAATAAGTTACAATATATATTTGGATTATAGTATATCGCCTCTAAAATAATACTTATTCGAGATAAAAATTGCACCTTCTACGCTTATAACGTGATTTATTACAATGGGATCCGGTGGATGCAATAATGGATTTAGTCGTTGCGGTATCTCAGCGAATTTCATTCGCGGACAAGCAAATATCTGTTCCAAGTATTTATCACAGTTAATAAATTCTCTCTCGTGACTATCTTGAAGCTTGTGCGTTTTTATATATTGCCAAAGCGCAGATATGATGACGGGTCGCGTTTGTGTATGTACGCCTAATAATCGCGCTAATCGTGGATCCAATTTAAACTGGAATATAATTGACAGAAATTAAATTTAAGATTATGTGAATAGACTGAATCAATTGTGATAAAATACTTGTATAACAATGATTATCGATTAATTTACGTGAAAGGATTACCTGTAGTGGTTGATAATCAAGAAGAAGAAGAATTGTACAGCGAACGTTCTTATCGCCCGGTCTTTTAACTTGAAATCCGTCAGTTTCTTGAGTAGTCAATGTACGATGCCATTCGACTAAATGATTATCAGGACCATAGAGATCTTTGTCCAATTCTATTACCAAACTTTTAAAAAAAGACGAAAACTTTCGTTTTACCTGTAAAATTTATATAGCTATTATTTTAAATATATTCACATTTGAGAAATGAACCTCTGTGAAACTGGTATCTCATTTTTCCAAAAATAAAATTTCTGACATAATTTTCGAATGCACCCCAAAGAGTTCTAGAATTCCTGCTCAAAATAAAAAATAGTTCCGGTGAATTAACACAAAAAATCGAACATTAGAAATTTGGGATGCCAACTTCACAAAACGCAGAACGATAAATCGCGATATCTTTTAAACAATTAGTCCTAGCACTTTAAATGGTAATAACTTTTGATAGAATTCTTGGGGTGCTATCCAGAACTGTCAACAGAACTGTCGTAATATTCAAAAATTTTTTTGTCCATATGTGAGAATTAAATATTAAAGAAACAGCCATATCTCTTAAACCGTTAGTCCTAGCGCTTCAAGCATTGTTTTTCGTTAGAATTCATGAAGTGCGACCCAGAACTGTCGACAGAATAGCCATAGTTCTAAAAAAATTTTTATTCTTTGAGTGACAGAAATTTTTCGATCTGACAACGAAAAATGATATAAAAAATTTAATGAATTATAGACTCTTATATGTTTTAAAACAATACAAAAAATTGAGTAAATACATAAAGGCTATTAAGAGTCAACGCTGTTATCAGTGCGCAAAAATATAATCTTAAAATCTATAACATAGATATTATGGCGACATCTACTCTCTTCAACCAAGCCTTGTATTTTTTACTTAATAAGTAATATACATTGTGTACACTTCAAATTAATCAATTTAACAGTCATCTTAAATAAAATTATAATTTTAGAAATAAGATTTACGAGTGTTAAAAGTAGTTTTTTTTCCACACTTTTCCGGTAGTCCTCATTTGACGTCGGAATACCGATAGAGCCTCCTTAAAGCGCTAGGACTAATGTTTAGAAGATATATCGCGATTTTTCGTTCTGCGATTTGAGAAATTGGTATTCCAAATTATTAATATTCGATTTTTTGTGTTAATTCGCCGGAACTATTTTTTATTTTGGATAGGAACTCTAGAATTCTTCAGGGTGCATTCAAAACTGTGTCAAAAATTTTATTTTTTGAAAAATGAGATGTCAACTTCACAGAGGATGAAATGAATGATACTTACAATTAGGCCATACACACATATTGATTTGTTTATTAGTATCGTAATTATATTTCATAATTTACTATACCTTATTCGGATCATTTTTAGTATCATCTAAAAGACGTCCTTCAACTCTAAGTTCCCACGATGCCACAGATCCTTCCTCTCCTTCACCTGCCTCTTTAGCCGGATAAAATGTGTTTGAGATAAAAATACGCAATTTTCGCTTCTGCTTCATTGGACGTTTTAAAGCTTCCTGAATATCGAGACGTTTTCGCATTATAGTTGCATCCAACTTTCTTTCGAATGCTAACAAGTCCATATAAGCTTGTGATTCTGGTACCAAATCGCGCACTTTTTGAGGCAATATTTTGTCTGCTAATTTCTTCTTTTTCTTTGATGTGGAATGTGAAAAATCACTGTTCCAAAAATACCTAAATGAGTTTATTCGAAAACCATAGACACAGAAATTATAAATAATTCTGTAAGCCTTAAGCCGCAGTGGTTAAATTCCTAACAAAATTTTAAAAGTATGAACAGAAAGTACTTGGACTAGAAATATCAAGTTATGAATAGAAACAATACATATACAAATTATACAATACATATAAGGTAAAAAAGTAAAGAGGATAAACATGCAAGAGCAAGGATAAATAAAAAAGTAGCTAATTATTAAAATACAATATCTAAAAATATTAATAAAGAAATTTTGAAAAAACACATACAAAATAAATATAAAGCGTTTGTTTTAAACTTTTCTTCATTATACTTACGGTTTTTGCTGAGACATAGGAATACGTTGATCTGTGCTTCTTTTTCCCACGGGTGGTGTAGGCATTGGGCCCTGACGCATATTCGAGTAAGGTTGATTTGGTCTCATTATTCCACCTGGACCAGGTCCAGCATTACCCATTTGTGGCGGTGGCGTGAATCCAGATCTCTGTTGCATCTACGATAGAAATTCATACATATTATCCATAGATATAATTACATAACATAGATAGAAACAAAATTATATAATTTCCAGATTATAATTGTTGAATAATATAATTGATCGAAAAATATACTTTTAGAAAATTTGGAAAATAATGGCTGAGTCATTTCTCTATATTCTATTGTTTAATCAAAAAGTAACTCCATATGTATAGTACATAGAATAACAGTAACTATTTTGATTTAGATTTGTATCTTTGTGATATAAGGAAGATGTACAAATAATCTTTAAAAACTAAATATCTATTGGATTCCAAGTGACTTGGTTATTGTGACAAGATTAAATATCACAAAAAATTGACTTAATATCTGATATTACAATCAATATTATACTGACTATGCATTGAAATTAAAAAAAAAAACCATATATTTACTGGAAAATTTGGCCCAGAGTACTGACGCAAATTTGGCGGTACCGAGGACTGCGGATAACGCTGAGGTGGTGGTCCATTACTTCCTGCATTTGGTACAGGAAATCTTTGTGCCATCTTTTCTAGCACTCTTTAAAAAGAAATATATAAGTAATCTTGAATATATCTCTCTTACAACTATAATTGTATGTGTGTGATTACTAAATTGTATAATAATATGAATATATGGCATTAATAATGAAGAAAGACACGGCGATAACCCGCAAACCTTCTGGTATAATTGAAGAAAATACCCATGAAAGCCACAGTGTAATATGAATGTATATATACATATATATAGAATATACGCGAGCGCATACATATATACAAGTAAAAAATATAAAATATGTCAGAAGCGTTCCCCATTCACACTTGTGTGCAAAATCTAGTTGGTAGAATTAAAATACAATTACACAATTATATTCGGTGTTCGATGCATAGGTAACATAACCTAAATAGAAAATTTATTTCTATATTTGCTCTAATTTGGTCTATTTGTGTTGTTTGTACTTTTAAAACTCATCATCTTCGTTTTCTTTCTTCTCAACGCCAAATATAATATACTCATCTTGTTTTAAGTAAAAATATTTTGGAAGATTTTATCGCCTCGAAAAAAACCTAATATTACGTATAATTGCGTGAATGCATTTTCTGCTAAACTATTAGAGATTAAAAAAAAACGAATTAATGTGAAAGAGAAAAATGTACTCGTTCCTAAAGATTCGCCATCATTTTATAATCGAATTTTTCACGAGAAACAATAAAACAAAACTTTCGTGCTTTGTTTTGCAGTATTAGGGAATACACAGAGTAATTTAATAAGCATTATTTATAAAGCTTATTTGTAATAAGTGTCGTTGAATAACCTCGTAACGCTTACAATGAATGTGTCGGCTTTATGTTGACTACTGTTGAGTTGACTACGCTTTACTCCATTTCTCGACTTTCACTGTTTCACCGTGTTTCACCTGTCGCAACCTACGTCCCGCTCAATCTCGCTTTCCACCTTTTTCTTCGGGTAGTAGAATAGTATTAGCAAATGGCACCCGCCGGCTGCCCAGACACAGTTTATACCAGTAGGGCAACTCTCCTGATTTTATGTTGGCAAAAATGGAGTGTACATACATGCGTGAAATGAGTGCAGGTGCCTTTTCACGAGCTGCTGAAACTGGCCGTTCCAGCGACAAGAAAGGTCACGTGATAAAAATTGACGAATATCAAGCGTCATATTCGCTTGCTATTCGTCAATTTTTATCACGTGACCTTTTTTGTCGCTGGAACGGCCAGTTTCAGCAGCTCATGAAAAGGTACCTTAATGCCTAGTTCACACTAGGCGCGATGAGCGAATAAGAAATTATTAGTTTACATTCTAGGTATAACCAAAAATTAACAATACTGCAAAGAGAAATAATTTTGGAATTTGATCGAAGAGAAACGATTTTCGCGTTTAATTAAAATCAATTAAAGTCGTTTGTATCACGGAGATTGCAAATATAATATTGATGGCAAATATTATATTGATAACATTAAATCAAGTAAGAAATCAGCTGAAAAGATAGGTATGCAAAATTTATAATACAGAAAGTCATGGCTGTTTTATATTTATTTTGACTATTAAGAATTGAAAGATACAAACATTATTACAACACAAAATAATTTACCAAAACATAGTTAAGCAATCCAACAAGAAAACAAGCATCTTGTGTCCTAAGCTTAGGAAATACTAAACAGTTTTATATAATTATGAGTAGTGGGAGAAAGTAAATCCAAATAAGATGGATCTCCATAATCACTACTTACGTTTCTCAACAGTGAATATTTCACTTTTACAAACTATAAACCAGTCTATTAGTATACATCATTTGATACAGTCTTATAGTTACGAAATAATCAAAGAAGAATTAGACATAGGTAAACTAGAGTTCTACCGGTTGCTATTATGTTATGAATATCAATCTGTATTTCACAACATCGAAAGGAATGATCATAAGCAACATATGATATCCGCTAAAATAGAAGAACTTAACTTTCCTAGTATAAAAATGATTTTCCCGCCAAACTGTTTGCGAAATACATCAGAAGTTTCACTTTTGTGTGACATAATCAATCTCCAGATGTTACTTTACTATAATATTTGTTCAATCAAACAATATCTGCAGAATTTTCTTTATTCAAACGACAAGTATACTGCAACTAGCAATTCTAGGATTATGTATATGAATATATTAGAAATTTTTTTAGAATTTTTATGCTTATACGAACTTCATACCACCAAGGATAGCAAAGAATTGAAAAGCCTTGGCCACATATATTTGGACATTGTAAAGTCTTGGCTAAAGTTAAAGGAAGATTGTGAGTGGAGACAGTTTGCTTTAATACTTCCTAAATTAGTAGAAATGTTTACTCCTACATGTATTTTGTTTCCTCTGTGGAATTATTTCTTATATGAAATAAGTGATTTAAAGGAATCTCTTATTGGCCTAAGTATCATGGCAGATATATGTTTTACATCATCAAATTCAATCAACTATATACAGTATGATATTTACTGTAAGAACACATTCTGGCTATTGATACTGAAGGGATTGCGATCGCCCTTGCAACAATATCGCAAACATGCTTTATACATAATGAAAAAAGCAATTAGTTCTATGAGTAAAAATGTTATATTTGAATCACAATTGAATGTGACAAAAGCACAAATTACACCATTTATTTGTAGTGACTCTGACACTTCTTCATCAATAGATAACATTAAGAAGAAATTTTTCTTACTTTACGAAGCATTAGAAGAGAAAAAAGAACATTTAATAACACCAACTTTAATTCATGCAGCTACTTTAATAAAAGTAAACAAAGAGCACAGAGCTTGTAACTGCTTCAACATTGTATGGTTGCAATGTATTTTTGAGAAAATCTTACTGCATGAGAATAATTGTATCGTAAAGTGGGGTGTATCATACGTTTGTAGACTAGACAAAACTATATTTGATGATCAATTTCTTGAATTATTTATACATGTCTTGAATAATAACTTCCTTTACGAATGTCAGACTGACAAAAAATGTCCGGGAATTGTGAAAGAGCTCTCACAATTTCTCGAATACGCGGAGAAAAGCAATTTACTCAATAGATTTCTTAAAAAGATCAGCTGTGTAAACTGGGGGCCTGTAGCAATATTTTATATAATACATGCGTTACGAATAATTTCACATCATGCTATTCAACATTCTGATTGGCAGACTACTGAATTGAATGCTATTAAATTTTTAGTGGAAACAAATTTAAGCATGCATTCTCGCATTCTACGTACTGCATCACAAATTGAACTCTTAAGAACAATCCCTAATTATGTACGAAAAATAAACAATCTACCGTTACTCGCTAATGTCTTAGCTGCATTTCCTTCTGAAGAAAGTCTTACGAGAGGAACAGTTCCTTGGAACGTTATTACGACTTGGTTGGGAAAAGTATTAGCGAGAGAAGACGTAATAACTTTCATAAAGGAGACTTGTACGAAATACTCGAATCAAGATAGTCCTGAGATAAATCCTAGGACATTTTCAATAATGGTATATTTGTTATATGACGCGAATCTTATATCCTTATGCAAGACGTGTCCTGTCGTAGAAGCATTAAACAATTGGTTGTATACGTTAAATGGTGTCAATATACGACCGTATGCTGATGTCATTTCAAGTATGAATGTAGTAGAATTTATATCGCATTTATTATATCTTGCCCGGAAGGGACCTCACAATGATATGACGGACTTTATATCGTTACATGTACACGTCACTTTTAATTTTTTAATTAAAAATATGAGAAAGATGTCCACAGAAATGTCTTACGAAAATTATACAAAATACACGGCTATTGTATCTTCACATATTGTCAATGCTCCTTTTCTCATGTCAGAAAAGGATGTAAACGTTTATGCAGACAAGTTGCAAAACGAAAGTATAAACTTGGTACATGACTTACAAAATTTAAATATACAATATTTATATGGATTACACACCTTACATCTCTCTCAGAATATATTAACTTTGCCACTTACAAAAAATTTTTATATAAAGCGTTTACTGAATACGCGAATGAATATGCATAACGATGTCAATAAAGAAAAATTTCTAAAAGGAAAAACGGCATCAGAATATGATTTGCTACTTTTAAAACTTCTGCA
Organism: Cyphomyrmex costatus; assembly: GCF_001594065.2. Lineage (NCBI taxonomy): Eukaryota > Metazoa > Arthropoda > Insecta > Hymenoptera > Formicidae > Cyphomyrmex > Cyphomyrmex costatus. Next base: position 32,579 of record NW_017275051.1, on the reverse strand, counting down.
TCAATATCTTATAAATTCTCCTTCATGGATTTCTATTACCATAATACTGTCTAATTTACTACAATTCCTTGAGATAGGCTTACCAGAAAATGTTTCTGAAATTGCAAAAATATTAACAGTAATAATTGATAATAAAATTATAAGCGATGCACGTGATAAAGAAACTTTGGAATATATTTTTAACTTGAGCTTTACGTGCATCATCAACAGTAAAAGAAACAAAATTTTCTGGACAGCAATGGAGAACCTCATGGGAGTTATTATTAATAATAATTTCTTGCCTTTACTTAATGCCATAGAATTCACGGAAAGAGTGAGTTAATAATTATTATACATCATTATTATACAAAATATCGACTTATTAAACAACAATCTGTTTTGCTTTGCAGTATGTAGTTAAATTATTAAACGAAGGAGAAAATACACCAAGATTTAAAAGGATATTGCTTTCTAAAATGAAAAATTTGGATATACACAATTTGATGAAATTAGAAAATGTGTTAGGGAATTGTTTCCTTCATGGTTTTGTACACCGACGTGACAAGAAAATCGAAAATTATGCTCATTTATTTATTGAGAAGCAATTGAATCAATATTATTCAAAGCATATTTTTACGTTGTAAGCATATCTTTTTATCAATATTTCGAATACATAGCTTAAAATTAATTCAAAGCAAATTATAATTAATAAAACATTAATATTTCTTACTGCAGGGATCATAATGCTGCAATTAGAGCAGAGGCGGTTATACTATTACATAGAATAATTAGTAATTCAGAATTCAATTACGCAGCATCATTTGTACAATCACTACTCAATGAGTTGGAAAAAAACAAAACCAAGAGATATTTTAAAGACTCGCCTTTACATAAATTAAAACACAGAATAATGCAAATTTTATTAATATTAGAACCAGTACTGCGAAAGGTAAGCTAAGTAAATGCACATGGAGAGAAGCTTCAAAAAGCATTATTAAGTTCTTGTTATAATGAGTAATGCTTATAAAGTCTGATCTACAATAGCGTAAACATAGTTAGGTATATAAGTGATCGTAGTTGTAAGAATCCTCCAATCACAATTGGATATTCTCTTCTTATTCAACTGTAATTTGTCAATTCTTCCAACTACAACTACGTTTACGCAATTGTAAATCAATCTCTGAAAGTTAACAGTTTTACAAGATAGGACACAATCTTCACAATTGCGACGTAACAAAATAATGTTATAAAATTAGATTTGATGGTGTTTTTTTATACTAAAGAGGACCCAAAACAAGGGTCGAAACATATACATTATACTATTTTATCAAATTGTATTTCACACACATATTGTGTGTTGGCTCTTATAGGCATTATTTATTATATTTAGATTTTTATCTTGTGTGTGAGCCTTTTATTAATAATTAATTTGGTAAACCTTTACAAAAGGGGACCACCCTCCGATGACCTATGCTGTCATGACCCTGAGTAACCTCCTACATGTTTTAGTCGCTCGTCCTTCGTTAAAAAGTTATTAACAATCATAGTTCTAAAATATAAGTTTCATTTCTGCTATATACGTATGATATCAAGTACTATTCCTACACCTTTCCCTGTTCAGTAACGTTAAACTTTCCACGCGAAGTAATCTTCACCTCCCCCCCCCCCCCTGCACAGGGGCACACGACTTCTACGATTGTACTGTTGCTATGATAGTATACATATACTGTCGTGGCAGACCTCCGTGACGGTGTGGGTGCGGGGGGGTGGCCGAAGGCCACCTCCTTGCACCCGCCCGTGCGTGCGTGTGTATTCCATTCGTTATATAACGATTATGAGTCTATTACTTGATATTTTACACACACATACACACGGGCGGGTGCAAGGAGGTGGCCTTCGGCCACCCCCCCGCACCCACACCGTCACAGAGGTCTGCCCCGACAGTACTATCATAGCAACAGTACAATCGTAGAAGTCGTGTGCCCCTGTGCAGGGGGGGGGGCGTGAAAGTTACTTCTCGTGGAAAGTTTAACGTTTCTGAATAGGGAAAAGTGTAGAATAGTACTCAATATCATACATATATTATATATTATACCTTAATTTTAAATTGCACCAGTGCAATCATAGAAGTCGTACGCCCCTTGGAGGGGGGGGAGGAATTGGAGTTCGTGTAGTGTAGGAAGTCAAAATGTATGTGTAGAATAATGTTTAAGATGGTATATAGCAGAAATAAGACGTTATTTTTAAAACTTTGATTGTTAATAACTTTTTAACGAAGGACGAGCGACGACTAATACCTGCCGGAGATTACTCAGGGTCATGACCTTGACAACATATGTCAAGGTCAAGGTCGTCGGAAGGTGGTCCCCTTTTGTAAAGGTTTAATTTAAGTTCTTGTTGTTAGTTAAATTTTATTTTTCGATGAAGAAATTAACATTAATTGAAGAAGTTAATTAAATAATTTTACTTTATAGGAATTTATCCCTCTAATACAGGAACAATTATGTGATTTTATTTTTTCGGAAAGCAATCAATCGAGTGTGAAAATAATGCAGGAATGGTTATTGATACGAATTTTTACAAAAAATGTTCATTTGCATGATCAACTATGGTTACTTTTTGCTAAGGTAATCCGAAAATGACTTTTATTATTTTATAAAAAAGATTTCGTTTGCTTTACAGTATACATATGTATACGCGTATATATTTCCAGAGCATAAAAGACCGACCGAGATGTACCATTTCTGTGGCAAGCATTGTCTATCATGTCGCAAAACTTCTTTCACATGATAATCAGAGAATTTTCATTCAAACAGCCCTGCCATATATAGTGCAATGTTGTTTAGGACAGCAGTTTAATGCACGTATTTGCAATCAGGTAAGTAAAATAGCTACGTTTACACCGTGCATTTAGGCCGCAGCATATACAATAGATGGCCTTGTTTATCCTGTAGGTTAAACAAAGATAGCTATCGTATAGGTCGCGGACTAAGTGCACGATATAAACGTAACCAGTGTTGAAATAGATTAAAGTGCGTGTGCGCGCACGCGTGCGTGCGTGCGTATGTGTGTGACGAGTGAAATCGAATGATATATGTACATTTATATGTCTTTACATACATACATGTATATATATATATATATCTTTATACATACATGTGTGTACATACATATATATATATATATAAGTGTAAATGCGTAGCTCATTCAAATTCACTCGTTTTAATTTTTTTTCTGTTTAGTTCATTTTGACACAATTGTATGAATTAATGAAAGCAACTTATGGGGATAACAGCATACCAGAGTATAGAGGTATATATCAGGCGGCTGTGATTGGTTTGCAACAAGAAAGTTTGATAAAAAATTCATCTAGCATACAGGATGATTTTTATTTTTCACATTTTCATCCGTTCAATGATTACTGCTTACAGGTATATGTACACTGCACGTTTACTTTCAAGACAAAAAATTGAATTATTTGTAAATATTGATAACGTACTCTCTAATTTTGTAACGTTTATAGACGATTTATTATCAATTACCGCGTTTGACTAATGTAAGTTGTGATGAATGGATTAGTCCGGACATGTTTAAAGATTTAATGTTTATGGAAAATGATTGTCATCCTCTACAGCTTTGTAACACAGGTTCATTTCTCACTGAAAGTACACCTTCCATATATTTGACAAAATCTTTTGCAGGTAATCAATTAAAACTGTAACAAAATATTGCATGAAATGTAAAATAATTACGTTACAGGTGATTCATATGGCGAATCATTAGAAAATAATGTTGAAACTTATATGGAAGGTTTTAACGATATTCAAAAAAAGATTGATCCATTGAAGCCTATAGGTTTATGTGATGATATTTTTGAAATGATAAATAAATTCACATTTTCGCAAGATATACAGTTACAGGAAGGTCTAATAGTTGTAGCTTCTTTTGTTGATCGATCACCAAATTTAGGCGGCATCGCTAGGACATGCGAGATATTTGGAGTTAAAGCATTAGTCGTTGCGAATGCTGATTGTGCAAAGGACAAGGAATTTCAGTATCTCAGTGTTTCTGCTGATAAATGGTTAAATATCCTACAGGTACTTGAACAGCTTATTTCTCAAATTTATATTTAAAAAATTGTAAACGACTTTCTCCAGCTTGACATAAGCAATTTTTATTTTTTTTTAAATCAATACAGTCTTTAACTTTTAAAAACATATTAAGCCTTTCATTTATTTACCAATATTACCTCATATTATGTTAGAAGCAAGAAACAAATTTTTTTGAAAAAAGTAAATGGCCTAATTATTGACAATGTTCCAAATGGCAAACCAATCTTAAACCTTCTGAGTAGTCACCACAATTATATTGAATTGCCAGAAGCAAGAAATGACATGTTAATTTTTATGTGCCATTTGGAAATAAAAATTTATATAAAACGAAATAAGATAGCTTTAAAACAATTGTAGAAATATATGAAAGCTATTCTTATCCCTTCTAGCAGTCAGGAAAATTCATTACTTTCATAATTTTCACCTTATTTGAAGATACATGAATCAATTGTTTCATGTCACAATCTGAGATAGTAATAATGAATGAACATAAGAGCTTTAAATATTATTTAAAAATATCAAAACTTTGAAATATTTACTTCTTTAAAAATTCTTTATTTATCCAGTTTATTAACTGGGATTTCTCAAAAAACGCTACTATTCTAAAATCCTTAGGTAAAGCCACATGAATTGCAGAAATTCTTGTTAGACAGAAAGAATACAGGATGGTCTTTAATTGGGGTAGAACAAACGGTCAATAGTATAAGTTTGATGACGACAACATTTGAAAAAAGAACCATTCTTGTTTTAGGGTAATTAAATTTCGAGATATAAAAGCTGCGAATTTTGAAAGTATAATTAAAAACTATTTTTTGCAGAAATGAGAAGGATGGTATACCAGCTAATTTTATACCTCTCTTTGACAAATGTGTAGAAATACCTCAAATTGGTGTAACACGATCGTTAAATGTCCACGTTACTGCCGCAATTTGCATATGGCAATATGCAAACCAACATGTGTTAAAATAATTTTTTACATTTATAAGATACAAAAAAAGGAAGACATTATTAAATAAATGTATTTTCAACAAAACAAAATCTATATTATATTGTAATATTTATTAAAAGAAATGTTTAACTTATATTTTTGTATAATATATTTATGAGCAAATCTAATTTATACAGGATTCTATATAAGATTATATATCTATTTATACATCATATCCAACAATATGCCGCTTTCCGATACATTCTCCAACAAAGAACCAGCAATATATTTCAGCAGCTACTAAGGTATTTATGATACCTTCACGTACAGTGACATCACGATAACGCCCAGTCCGTGCAGAATGAATCAACTGTGAAAATCCACTACGAATTGCAGAGATGTCTTTTAGAGTAGGTGGCGTCAGTTCTACTTTGGCGTACTGTGACCATACTTGCAGTATAGGCTTCATGTGATTAACACCAACTGTAATTCATATATATTATTTAGTTTTATTTAATTCTTGAAATACAAATCTCATGTTTATATACACAAACACACGTATACATATGTGTGTACACAAGAGTGTGCATATATATGTAATATAGATAATCAAGCTATGGTAAAAGTTAAAGTATAAATTTTTTGTAGCAAGAGACGAAATTTAAAAGTATATTAAATTTTCTTGTTACAACATCATTATAAATAATAAAAATTAACAAGAAATTTTAATTTACTTAGTATTTGAAATACATACAAAAAATTTAAATTGTTTCATATATGTAGATTAACGTAGTTTATTCTTCAATAGTTTTGTGTAACCTTTTCTCTAGAGCAGAAATGTGAAAAGTAAAAATTTATTTTATAATGTGCATATATAAAAATTTTCACGTATTAGGGAGAAATTACATAATTAATCCCATAATGAAAAATTTTGTTCAGTCTTGCGTTGTTGTAAAAAAACATAACCCTAGAGAGAGAGTATAAATTTTAATTGCCAGACAGGATTTAGCGATTTAATAAAAGATGTACAAACATATCAACAAAAACATTGAATACGCGATAAATTTACGTGTACAACTATTTCACGGAAGTTTAATAGAAAACGTTACGTAATATGTGATGTACAAGATTAATTCTTGTTAAAATAATATGATGAATATATAGAGATAGAATAATTAAAACATTGTCCGTACGTTTTACCAATTCGGTCGATTTTGAAACAAGCCGTGCCATCGTCTGCTTACTTTATCTCTAGAAAGAAATAAACAGATCCCAGTCAAAAAGTTAAGAGCGTTCTCTGCTGTTTGACAAATGTCGTTTCTTCAGACGCAGCACAAATCACAGAACATCGTAAACTCTTATAGAAAGCCTATCGCACATGAAATGCAATGCGTCGTCTACAATAGCGCACCAAAATCCGATTGAGCTAGGGAGTTTTTTGAACTGCACCAACTAAGTACCACTGTTCGATCGGATTGAAAATTCGACCATTTGTCGTAAATACCCAGTGATTGAGCTAGGGAGTTTTTTGAACTGCACCAACTAAGTACCACTGTTCGATCGGATTGAAAATCCGACCATTTGTCGTAAATACCCAGTAGTAGTGACCCTCTAATAAGAGTCTGGACACGTGA